>NC_089229.1:5339887-5487387 GCF_963924675.1 Phocoena phocoena | reverse complement strand
CACACACCACACACACATATACACACACACCCCACACACATATACACACACACACCACACACAGCTCACAAACACACACCCCACACACATATACACACACACACCACACACATATACACACACACACCACACACACATATACACACACACCCCACACACATATACACACACACACCACACACAGCTCACAAAGCAAGTGGGCAGCAAAACCAAGGCCACAAGCCACACGTTCTCATTTCCAGGCTAAAGCTCTAACCTCAGACCCCACCACTTCCCAGCTGGGGATGGAGCAAGGGTGAGACAGAGGGAGGCGGGGCTGGACCCTGGAAAGTGAGCCTGGCCTGTGCTCTGTGCCCTGCTGGACACAGAGGGGAAACAGACTTGGCCACTGGGTGTGACTGTCCCTCCTATGGGGCGATGCCAGATGCTGTGACACAGCTGGACCGCCAGCCAGGTGGCGAGGCTGCCCATCCCCAGACAGCCCTGGCTGCCACAGTCCCTGCTGCTGAGGACTGGCATCTGGGGCCCACATTCCCAGCCGCGCTCTGCAGCGACTGGGGGGGCCTGACGAAGCCACCAGGCTCCAGCCTTCAGTTTCCTTAGGGTGAAATTCTCCTGGGCCTTGAGCTCTCGGGTTCCTGGGTTCAGAGATGCGGACACACACTCAGGACCCCGCACACAGCCCCCTACCGAGAGGCTGCCGACCCCTCAGGCAGAGCGGGCGGCTCCCCCAGGAGGGAGAGGCCCCACCTCCAGGAGGGTCTGGGGAAGTCTGGGAAGGCTCTTCTTAAACAGCAGCCTTCGACCTGGGACCCAAAGGACAGGAGCACGGACCAGCGAGATGCAGCGCGTCAGGGAGGGGCTGGGGGTACAGCAGTAGGAGCCCCAGTTCTCCACCCTGCCCCACCCACACTGTCTGCCCTGAGACTTCACAGCCCCTCCCAGAAGAGGGTCCCCATGATCGCGGGCACGGCAGGGACTGGCTGTAGCCAGGGAGGCAAAGGCACAGAGCTTTGCACGCTCCCACTTGCTCTTCTGTGCTTCTAGCATTGCCAAGGGAAGGACACTCCCAGCCTAGCCTCCTGGTCCAGGGACCCCTGATGAGAACCGCCCCAGCCGCGACCAGCCTGCCGCAGGGCCCCCAGGCAGCCCGCAGATGCACGGGCTGAGATCCGGACAGCGGACCCTGGGCTACAGTAATAACCCCTGTCTTTAGGCGCTGAGTCTGGGCTGTCTCTTACACAGCCACAGGCAGAAAATGCTCCGGGTGGAGCCGGAACGAAAGAGAAGAAATGAAATTAAGGGCAAGCAGCGTATCAGGCTTTCCACGCCCATCATCACATCCGATCCTCCCAGCAGCCCAGCGAGATATCACCCCATCTGAAAAGGAGCACACCGAGACTCGGGAAGGCTGAGCGCCTTGCCCCAAGTCGGATTCGGGCCTAGGTCATTACAATGCCTCCTCCAGCAGACCCTGTCAGCGCCCACCATCCCATCTCGGCACCCTGGAGTGCGGTGGGCAGACCCCACACGAGGAGCTCCTGCACCCGCTCTCCCTGGGCCCCAAGCACCCTCCACTGCTGGGAAGCGGGAGCTGACGGATGAGGCCCGGCCCCCACCTCTTGAGGGAGACCTCTGTGCTGTGCCCACCCGTCTCCCGAGGGTACCGCTCCTAGCTTCCTCTTTGCCGCACCTCCTGAGACCACCTCCCACCTCACTCCTCCACGCCGAGCCTCGCTTCCAGGTTTCCAGGCCCCAGGCTCACCCCCTCCTCGTGCCGGGCCTCGCCCCTCCCATGGGGGAGGCAAGACCACGTGGGCACGAGCTTCAAGAGGCCACATCTGAAATCCCGGCTCGGCCGCTTCCTGAGGCCTGGACCCCAGGAAGACTCAGCCCGTCCCAGCAGGTCTACCCACCACACCCCAGGGGAGGACCGCCCACGGATCAAACGCCAGGACCCACGTGCCGGGGCCCCGGAGCCAGCCCCCGTGGGCTCTGCCCCCAGGGCCCGGGCCCGTTTCTCCTCGGGCCTCAGTTCCTCACCTGATAAGGGACATCTCTGGCCGTGAGGCTCTGAGGATGACAGGACACCCCCCCCCCGCCCCCGTTCCCGGCACAGAGACGGGCCACGCTCTCAGCTCCCAGTCTGCTTGAGGCTTGAGAAGGATCAATGCAGACTCGAGCATCTGTGCCATCACCAGACCACGGCCTGCGCTGGTGGGAGTGCGGGCCCAGGAGACCCTGGCTCATCCCAGGCTGAGCTGAGCCTCATGAGAGCCACCTGGAAGCCCAAGCCTCTCTGGCTCTCCAGCCCCTCTGGAAATGACTTGTTTAGCTTCCGGAAACCCCAGGAAGTGTGCAAAGCATGCTTTGGGGGGGCTTCTGCCTCCTGACGGCCCCTGCACTTGCCCTAACGTGCTCCAGAAGCCCCAGCTGGGTCCCCACCCGCTGCTAACAGCAGAGCATCACTCTGTCCAGACCCTGTCTGCCCCCCAGAAGCTGCAGACACGGCCACCGCCTCACCTGACCATCAGGACAGCGGGAAGCAGTGCCGCCCCAGCCAGGGTGCAGAGAGCTGGGAGGAGCACGGCCCGACACTAACCGGCAACGGCCAGACAAGCTGCCAGACCCCACCTGACTCAAGTCCGTCAGAGAGCTGAAGCTGCGGGGCAGCCAAGAGACTGGAACCCCAGGAGGACGGGCCAGGGGGAGGAGAAGCCAGGCGCCACGCACGCAGGAAAGAAGAATCCGGCTGGAATTTCCCCAGAGTGCAAAGGCTGACGGCGGGCTTGCAGAGCAAGAGACACAAGGGGAGAGCTGGCACCAAGCAGACGCTCTTCTGCAGACCTACTAGGTGCTCGTGAGAAAGACGAGGGGTGGCAGGGTGGAGACAGCGTTCCTCAACATCATGGCTGCAGGAAAAGGAAAGAAACCTGCTGGGACTCTTCTCCTCTATGGGAAGAATGCATTAAGCCATTGGGGGAGGGGCAGCAAAACCTGTTACCCCCCAGGGCGCTGGTGAAGACCCAACACGGCTGGAGACTGGGTGAAAGAAAAGAACTCTGCCCCTGCGGGAGAGGTAGGAACTTGCCCCTGGGCTCTGAGACCCCCAAATGCTGAAAGAGGAACAGGAAACTCTTTCCTGCGCAAGACCCACCATCAAGGCAGAGCTGGCTGCCACTAAGGGCATCACTGAGAAAGCCCTACCAAGACCCAGGAACCCAGGGCCTGCCTAAGGCTGCAGCTGGACCAGGTGACAGAGGACCTCCCCTCAGAACCTTCCCCTCTCAGCCAGCAACAGAGCAACCAGAAACAGCAGTCCACCCCTGAGGTAGGAGACAGGGTGTGGGGAGAAACCCCTCTGAGACTCAGACCAAAAGCTGAGGGTAGGGAAGAAACACTGAGGAAAGACCCTCTGGAAACTCAGCTTCCCACGCAAAGCACAAGGTGATGCTATAGGAATTAAAACCAGTCGTCACTCAAGTGCCCAGAGGGACAACAGAATCCAAACACAGCCCTCCTCCTACCAGACTGACTCACCACCTACACTAATGGCAAGAAAAGCCAGGCCCATTTCCAAGCATAAATACAACTGACTCCAATCTCTAATGTGGGCACACTGTGTCCAGCATTCAATCAAAAAGTACTACACATTAAGAAAAGAAAAAAAAATTATATATATATATATATATATATATATATATATATACACACACACACACACACACACACACACATATATATCCCAGTCAAGAAACAAAACAATCAACAGAATCAGACTTTAAAATTAATCTGATTAAAATGTTAAAGGATTTCATGGAGAAGATGGACAAAATGCATAAACAGATGAATATTTCAGCAGAGAGATGGAAGCTACCAAAACAATGAGATACGAGAGGAAAAATAAAAACACGATAACAGAAATACAGAATGCTTTCAGTGAGCTCATCAGTAGACCTGACACAGCGGAAGAATCAGTTAACACATTACTGACCAGGGGATTTTTGCAGAAACTAACGTCCGTGGCCATAATACACCTCTGGTCAAAAATGTGTTGACCTGAAGATTGGTCAACAGAAATTACCCAAGCTGAAACACAAGGAGAAAAAAGGGTGAAAAAATAGAATATACAAGAGCTATAGGATAGTATCAAACAATCTAACACATATGTAATTGGAATCTCAAAAGAAGAGAAGACAGAAGAAATATTCATAGGGATAATGGCTGAGAATTCATCCAAAAGTAGGAAAGGCATCAAACCATAGATCCAAGAAGCTCAGAGAACCCCAAGCAGAGTAAGCATCCCCCTCCCTGAAAAAATACATACCTAGACACATAATATTCAAGCGCTGAAAATCAAAGGTAAAGAGAAAATCTTGAAGGCAACCGGGGGGATAAAAAGGGCCATTCCGAAAGGAACAAAGAATCACAGCTGACTTTTCAACAGAAGCGATGCAAGCCAGGAGACAATGGAGTGGCAGCTCTAAAGTGCTGAAAGATAGGAGGGAGGCACGGGAGGATGTTCAGTCCCACAATGAACAGATGAGAGGAGCTGGAAAACGGGAAGTCCTCATCAGGTAATCAGAGGGAAGGAAAAGGAGAGGAAGAGGGGGGAGGGGAAGAGCACACCAGACAGAGGGAGAAAGACTGGAGGGAAGAAGGAAGCAGGCGTGTTCAGACAGTCCTATGTGGCTGGTGAGAAAGGGGGCAGACCAGGTGAAATCAGACCACAGGACGATGGGCTACAGAGTGGAGTTTACCGTTGACTGAAGGCAATGCGGGGGGGCGGGGCAGCGAAGATGTGTAACGAGGGACTGCCCGAGGTCAGGTTTGTGTTTCTAAGAGGTCACCTCTGCTGCAGAGTGAAAGGTGAACCAAGGGGGGAGGCCACGCAATAGTCCAGGTCAGACAGGAAGGGTCCCATGACCGTCTCGAGGGCTGAGAGCGTAGACGGACCTGAGAGCTTTTACTGGGTGCAGGAGCCACAGAAGCAAGTAACAAAGTGCATGTGGGGGTGGAGGGTAGGGGAGTGCGGAGAAGCCGTCACTGTCTAGGGGGAATGAGAAATGAGAAGCCCGGATGAGACCCTGGAGCTCAGAGTGGGGCCGGGGGTCTCTTCCTGTTCCACTGGTATCAGAAAGATGCTCTTCCCGGAGGCCCTGCTCCTTCCTCCAGAATCCTATGGGTGCCTCTCGAGGCTCTCTCTCCCAAGCCCCATACAGCGATGAGAAGAATGTTCCCCTGGCCAACCCAGGCGCTTGGACTTGCCCCCTCCTTCCCCAATTGCAAGCCCTCTTCATTATGTGCAAACATGCTGAGTAAGAGCAAAGGGGAGGGAGAGGGGAGAGGGGAGAGGAAGTAGGCAGTTGTCCTGCTCAAACCTCCTGGTACCTCTTCAGGCGTCTGCACGCTCTCCCAGGGAGCGGGGAACTGAGCACTGGGTTGGGGAGCACTCATCACCCTGTGTCGCTGGAAGGGAGGGACGGTCACCCTGATCTTGGCACAAACATGAGCTCACGGTGGGTGACAAGTCCCTCCCTGAAACCTTGCAGGCTGCTTCCTGATCCGCACTGGAGACCAGTCTCCTCCCCAGACTGTGGGAAAGTGCGATGCGGTAACTGCATGTGAAAACCTGGGGAGCGTCTGGCACAGAATGGATGCTGGGTGGGCGCCGGTTCCCATCCCCACTGTCCCTCTGCCAGCTCTTCCCGTGGCTGCTTCCTCTCCACCGTCTACAAGTGAAAACTGTACACTCACATGCCGATACCGCCCTTTCCCCTCACTGGGCCTGTTTCTATCCAAAAAAGGAAACAGTCGCGAGAACACAGGACTGTTCTGAGGCTCAAACAAGGGAGAGGGAGTAGCTGCGATTGGTAATCCCACCTGCCCTCATGGCCGGCTCCCTGCCCACCTCCTCCATGCAAGCCCCCAGTGATCCTCCTCCTGCCTGGGCCCCTGACCTGACCCTGGGAATGACCACCCTGGCCTGTCAGACAGCTTTCGGCATCAGGGGCCTGGCTTCCCAGTATCACTGCGGGCTCCTTGAGGACAGCGTCACCTCATTCATGACACTTCCCGAGCCCCCCTCTCCTGGGCATGGTGACAGACACAGTCAAAGAAAACGAAGAGCTCTTCCAGCCTGGGGCCTGTGGGCCTCCCCGCCCCAGGTGTCTTAACATTTAAGACTTACATGAACCCATCAGGCCCAACCCTCTCATATTTCATGAGCAAACTGCAGTCGCACGGTGACAGGGCTAGAGCTGGCGCCAGATGCTCCCCCCTCCCCAGCAGTGACGCGCTGCTTCCCTCCTCATCAGTGACAGGACAATGAGGATGCACTTGAAGACAGGCGGGAACCAAAAGGAAAGGGAAGTCAGGAGGTGGGTGCTCTGGCCGAGCCACAGAGCATGCTCCAGAGCCAGTCTCCGCGACCTTGGGGACCCCGGGGGCAGACACAAGACGTCTCCCAGACACAACTGGGTTCAACACTCAACATCCTGGGACCAAAGAGGCTATAAGAACGGATGACGACCAACAAGCGACAATGAGAAGGGTCCCCCTCAGAAGGCACAAAGGGCTCCCACTGCTGGTGTCGCGGTGTGAACCAGCGTGAGGATGGACACAGCTGACATCCGTGCTGTGCAACACGAGAGCCACTAGCCATGCGGCTCCTGAGCTCGTGAAATGTGGCGACTGCCACCGGCGAACCGAATCTCTAATTTTATTTCATTTCAATTCATTAAACTTCAGTACCCACCTGAGTCTAGAGGCTCCTGTATCAGACAGCACAGTCCTAACCTGTCACCCAAGCTCAAACGTCAGAAACAGAAAAAAGTTCTAGAAGTAGTGGCGTGCTGTGGGAAAAAAGCAGGATCCACTTATTACTACCTTTACCACCAGACGTCCCCTGCCCTGTGAACCCCAGTTCCCCACCAGAGGGGGCAGGGTGGACAAGGGACCCTGGGGCCACCTGCAAGTTCACTAAGACCTCCTAGACTTGGGCACTGGAAACCCAAGGGGCCCCGTGGTCCCCTGCAAGGCAAGGAGGGGCCTCTGCTAGTCCTGACTACTCGCCCCAGTCCCAGCACCAACCACCCTACAGCTGCCTGTCCCCCAGCGGACTGAGCGCTCACTGAGGGCAGGCACCAGATGGGACTCTGCTCTGCACCCCCGGCACCTAGGAAAGCGTCTGGGCGCCGCGGGCGCTCAGGGAGTGAAAGCTGGCATCAACAGCACGAGCCTTTCCTGTGCTCACGGTGCATCCGGGACGGGAAGGAGCCCTGGCCCACCATCTCACTCATCCTCACAGCCACCCGGCAAGGCGCTGAGGTGGTCTCTCCTATCCCCGAGGAAAGCCCAGCTCAGAGGGGTGATGTCATCTGTCCGGGGCCATCCAGCAGGTAAGTAGCACAGCTGCGTTCAAACCCAGGCCTTCCAGCTCCAAAGCCAGGCGCTTAATCTCTAAGCACCAGTGCCTCCTACAAATCCACTCCTGGTGGGGAGGAGAAGTGGGGGAGGGAAGGGACGGGAAGGGAAAGGAAGCGTGAACTGGGCCACCTGAAGTTCACGTGACTCAGAGCAGTGACAAAAACCCTAAAATCCCAAAGTGCCCTGCGACTTCCATCCCAAAGCGCACAAGAGAAGGTGGGAGCCTCCCTCCGCCTTGAGGCCCGAGTCTGGCTGTCCTCCTCTGGAGGGGAAGGGGCAAGGCTGGCTGTGGACCAGGGGACCTGACTAGACTGACTGTCCTTCAGCAGCCGTGTGACTCTGAGCAAGTTCCTGCCTTCTCTGAGCCTCTGGATTAACATGGCAGAGCACCTGGCACACGGGACTCGCCAAGGGGCCGCTTCATTGTTCCTAGGGCATCCCAGGTCCCATCACAAAGTGCGAATGGCCTGTGTTCAAAGTAACAGTCCCTCCAAGGATCCCAGAGCCAGAGTCACCTCTCCAACTATGCAATTTATGATGTGGATTTCACAGCAGGGGAAACAGGGGCTCAGAATCACCCTGGGGCAACGACTTGGGAGAACCCAGATCCTGCCCCCCCAGACTGCCCCTCCTGTTGCATCAGCTGCCGCTGGAGATGACTTCCAGGGCCCTCGTCCTCCGGTCGAGAGAAAACCTTTCGGGCAGATCTTTGGGACCAGTTCTTCAGTCCCCTTCGTGACCATTTCGTGTAATGAACTTTACAGGCAGTGTGGGTTGGGGGAACGGGGGATCTTCAGAAGCACTGGTTTCAGCTAGTGCAGGTCATCCTTCCTGAGAAAACGTCTCACCTATCCTGTCACCATCCCACAAACTGGATGAGAAGGATGGACTGGGCCAAGGTCGAGAACCAGGAAGAAAGCAAAGAAGGAACAGAAGATACTGGCCTACACAAAACCCAGGACTCTGCTTCTCCTTTACTCCTGGGCTCGTGGTCAGCTCAAACAAGCCTCACACCGGGCACGTGAGCTTGAGCACGTCACTTCACCTCCCAGAGGCTCCGTGCCCGACCTGTGAAAGGGGAGACCACCTCTGAGCAGAGAGCTCTGAAGCGAGTTTGCTGTGATGACGAACACACACAGCGACAAAGCACGGCAGGTAGTCAGCTGTGCAGTTACTACTGTCATTTGCTCCTGGCTCACATAGTTCTAACAAGGGAGTCTTCAGGCTGCCCAGCCCTCAGGTAGAAGGTAAAAGATAAAAGGAGCAGGCAGGGGGCAGACGGACAAACAACGAGGGCCTGGAAAGGCTCTAAGGTCTGTGGAAAACATTTTTTAAGTTTTAAAAAGGAGGCTCCCTGGGGCTCTGTGCAAAGGGACCCCACACAAGGATCTCTGGCCACCGTTGGATTCTCCGTCACCAAAAGAAAGAGCCACGTGTTTACTCTCCTTGTGAAAAACTCTAGGATATGTTTTTGTTTGTCTCTGAAAGATGCAAGTTACAAACAAGATGTGAGTTTTGGTTACCTAGAAAACTTCCTTAAACCTACACCTCATTCCCCATCGAGGTGCCCAGAAAGAACCCCAGCAGGCCCCCAGTGCAGGGCCCCTCTAAAGGATCCCCCAGAAGCCCCAAGTACATGCTTTTCAACAAAGCTCTAAGCCTGGTCCTCCCCCAGCCTGCCAGCTACTTAACTTCTCACCCGCCATCTCCTTGCCATGAAATGGAGGGAGGACACAGAACCACAACCGCTCATCTGCAATTCCAAAACCCTCAGGAACACCCCAAACCAAGTTCCTCACAATTCACAGGGAGGCAAACCCTGCCCTAAACTAACATGAGACAATTTTTAGTCTTTATTGATCCCACTTAACGTGAGGGTTCAAAGTACAGCCCCACCACACCCAGCTGGGTGGGGGGGTGGTCTTACATGTAGGAATGGTATCTGTGGCTCTAAAATCTGACCAATTCTGAATCCCCATACCTCCTTCCTTTCCTTCTTCCCAAGGATGGCTCAGCAGCACCTCCAGACTTTTCCCCACCCTCCACTGACAGCCCCTTCTCCAACCTTCCTCGGAGGACCGGGCGTACTCCTCGGGTGTCTGGGACCCTGCACAGCTGGGACAGCCAAGTGTACAGCTCTTCCCGCAAGCTACCCCCCTGCTCCTCCAACACGACCTCCAGGCTGCCCCCCTCCACACCAGGCGTCAGACGCACTGCACTGTCTGGATTCAGGCGTCTCCCTGCCTCTCCAATTCAGCGGCAGCAATCGAAACCCGCAGGAACGATCAAACAGGAAAGCTGCTTCTTTTCCCTACGAACCTCAGAAGGCAGTACACGATAATGTCTTATATCAGGTCCCGGGCACAGACCAGCCTGGCTTTAAATCTCTGCTCTGCCACTCATCAGCTGTGTGACCTTGGGCAAGCAACTTCCCCTCTCTGAGCCTCAGTTCCTAGACTGTAAAGTGGGGATGATCACCTCTACCGTACACGGTTGTCATGAAAATGACATCAGTTAATGCTGGGAAATGTGAATGCCCTGGGTTCTGCCCGACACCAGGGTGATGGAGGCGGCCCTGAAACAAGGGGACACACCAGGCACGCATTCCGGGCACGGCCAGTCCCATCCCCCACCCGGTGCCCACGCAGGAAATGAGGGACGCACACAGCCCTGCTGCCCCTTTTATCCCCTTCCCCAGATCACCACCAGGACTCTGCGCTCATCAAAGGCTGAACCGGGCCCAGGAACAGAGAGGTTAAGTGACTGTCCAAGGTCACACAGCCAGTTGGACAACGGGAGCGAAAGCAGGGAAGGGTGGTGGGCCTGGGCCTATCTTCCTGGCAGCTCCTGCCAAACCGGCTCCATCCCCACGGGACGCTAGCTGGCCATGGGCACCGGGGCCCACCTCCAAAGACTGGTTTCCCCAAACGCTGGCCGACCACCCCCCACCCCGCCCGGTCGGGTTCTGGGCACCGCGCCCTCGCCCTCCGCCCCCGACGGGAAGCTCCCGGCGCTGGCGCATCGTCTACGCGGGCGCGCCGCAGAGCCGGGCGGGGTCTGCCCGGGGCTCACCGGACTTGGGGTAGGTGACGATCCACACGTCGCTGGGCCGCACCGGGAAGTTGGCGATCTCCTCCATCTTCCCGCGGCAGAAGGGCGGTAGCCGCACGCCATGGAACTCGAAGTACTTGCTCTCGAACTCGCCCGGCGTGCTGGGGGTCTCGGCCTCGCTCTCCGCCATGCCGCCGCCGCCGCCGCCACAGCCCGGCCCCGCAGCCGCGCCGCCCGCTCCCGGCCCGCGCCCCTCACCCGCGCCCTCACCCGCGCCCGCCACCCCCAGCCGCCGCGCGGCGCTCTGCAGGCGTGACGTCACGGCGCCGCCCGGCCCGCGCCCCGCCTCAACCGGCGCTGGCGAAGGCACTCCGTGGCCGTGACGTCACGACGCCGCGGCGCCCAAGCCGGCGTGGAAGCCGCGCTCCGCGGGTATGACGTCATGGCCCCGCCCGACGCGCGCCGGCTGCCCTCCGCAGACCTGCGGTAGTGGGGCCTCCGGGCCCGACCTGCCCCACACCCGGCAGCAGCCACCCACCCGCCCCGAGGGCCGACCAAGACCTCTGTCCGCTGTCCTCCTCCCAGCCCTCCGTCCACATCACCTCCGTCACGCGTACATTCACTAACCTAGTGACTCCGTCATTCAGCAAGCGTTCAACACAGAAATACTCCAGCTAGGAGTGACCTTGAAGATTAATTCATTTATTCAACAAATATTTAGGGAACATCCGATCTGTACCAGACTCTGGTCGAGGTTCCCGACCAGTGAGACTGGCTCCTCTTGGAGCTTACATTTGTGAACAACGGAGATAATTTCAGATCGTAATGGGAGCTGTGAATAAGATGCTTCACAATATCCTGGGCGGAAAGGGGGCTGTTAATTGCAGATTCCCAGGGCCAAGCCGCAGACCTCGGGATATCCAAGGCTCTTGGGATCGTGCCCCGCAAATCTGCATTTAAAACGTACTTCTTATGCAGACCACATTTTGAGAACAACAGGATTCTATAGAGGCTTTAGTACAATCCCTCAACCATTCACTCAAGAAACAGATGCAGGCATACCTCATTTTATTGTGTTTTGCAGATGTTCTCTTTTTTTACAAATTGAACGTTTGTGACAACCCTGCATTGTCAAATGATGGTTAGCAATTTTTAGCAATAAAGTAGTTGTTAATTAAGTCATGTACATTCTTTTTCTACAAGAAATTATGCTATTGCACATTTAATAGACTACAGCACAGTGTAAACATAATTCGTGTGATTAGCTTTATTGCAGTATTCGCCCCATTGCAGTGGTCTGGAACCATTCCTGCAATATCTCCGAGGTATGCCTGTATTAAGCACCTACTGTGTGCCTAGGGGAACACAAAGATGAAAACGATAATGTCCTGGCCTAATTCTCTGAGGTTCAGTGTCCCTGGCTTTGAAAAGGGAACAATAATCTCTACCCCTAGGTACTGTAGTTGAGAGGACAGAGAAAACTACACCAGCAAGAATCCAGAGCAGAGCAGGTGGACAGGACCTACTTGCTCTCTCTCCTTCGTCCCCTGGACTGAGACACTTGCAGTCTGGCAAGGGAGCCACACACGTGGGCTGAGAGGTGTGGGCCACATGTACACGGTGGATGGAGAGAACAAGGAGAGCATTAACTCACCCGTGCCCCCTGCAGTGGAAGCGCAGAGCCCTAACCACTGGACCGCCAGGGAAGTCCCAAGGATGTCTTTACAAAAATGAAAGAGAAGATTCCAAGCACCAAGACATTGTTAAGAACAATTAGGTAATGGCACAAAGACAGGTAGCCAAAGGCTAGAGGAATTGAGTGAATGAATAAGCTGATGTTTCAGGTGAGGTTCTCACTATGGAAGAGCAAGGGAGAACCCTTGCTCTTTTTAGATTGGGGTCTAAGGTATTGACATGAATTTATTATTTGAAAAACTATCTATTTCTTATCTTTGCTGAAAAGGCCTTTAGGTTCTGTATTCCAGCAATACTAGGCACAGTCAGTGTCCAAATCTTGGTTTCTAAATACTTCCCACCAAAAGGAACCAGGGTTTCTTGGAGAAAAGACTAATTCCACAGCTGGGCAAAGAAAGTGCAAGATGAGCCTAAAATATCTTTGGGGGCAAAAAAAAAATAAGAAGAAACTGTCAAAAATGATGGGAATAGGTCAAAAGAACACAGGAGCTGGTTTGAAAGATCAAATGAGGAGCACTTTGCACATGTTAGACAAGAATTGGAAACAATTCAAATGTCCATCAACATTAGGCTGGATAAATTGTGATGTATTCATACAATGGAATTCTTACTACATAGTGATTTAAAAAAAAGAATTACTTAAAAACCCAAAAAAAAAAAAAAAAAAGAATTACTGGTATATGCAACAACACAGGTGAATTTCACAGTCAAAATGATGAGCGAAAGAAGCCAAACACAAAAGGCAATATGATTCCATCCATATACAATTCAAGGACAAACAAAACTAATCTACGGTCAGAGGTCAGAAAAATGTTTAATTTGGGGCAGCGGGAGGAGGTTGACTGGGAATAGACACAAGAGTACCCTCCAGAGTATTGGAAACATTATATCTCACTCTCAGTGATGGCCACAAGGTGATATACGCATAAGTATAGATGGATATAGATGTGGATATAGATACAGATGCAGACACAGGGTCTGCTTCATGGTCATGCAACCAGGGGAGTCAGAAGGGCCCTGCACTTGGGGTTTAATGCTCTGTGTGTGGTCAGCATCTTAAAATTCTTAATAATTTTATCTTGGAACTTGTGCTTTATAAGTGAAGTCTGATGGTCAATGAGGCATGTGCTGAGGGCTTGGAGCCTTGGCTCATGGGAGGTCCCACCTCCTGCCACCTTCCAAGGTCTTGACTGCCCACTCCTCTGTTCTCTAGTGTCCCAACCCTGTGGCCATGGGGACTTGGGGCCAGCGCCATGAGGGTCAGGTCTGATGTTGACACCCCATGGCATCTCAGAGTGGGGCATGATAGAAACCATCCCTGTCTTCTCTGTCCTAAACTGACGGCACCCCGGTACATTTGGTGGATGAATCAACAAAGATGAGCCTCCCTCCCACCATCGGTTCAGGTATCCATTCCTCTGGTGGGGATGTTGCAATTCCCTTGGGACATCAAGCCAGCGGGAAGGGGTGATGCCTGGCTTGAGGTCTTCGCTCCCAGCCAGGGCAAGATGCCTCAGCCCCACAGCTGACAGGAGGACATGGACAGCCAATGGGCTGCTCTGGAAGTCATGGGCTGGGTGCCCCAGGCTCCTGTGAAGGTCTGCAGGTACCCCATGAGTACCCCGGTTTTGGAGAGAGTGGCATTAAATAGAAAACTAAAAACACCATGATAGGCTGAGAGATTGTGGAAGAAAGCAAAAAGTTTTATATTTTAGCAATTTTAATGGCATGTTTTAATGCCATTACATTAATGGCTCTACATTTTAACCTTGCACTGGGACCTGCAAATTATGTCCTATATAGTTGTACATGTAAAAAAATTATTGAGGCGTACACAAGATTTGTGTATGTACTTTGTACCTAAATAACAATCTACTTTGTGTATGCATATCTGTATTTAAGCTAAACAAAAATATTTTTAATGGGTATACGTTAAAATGCATTAGGAAAGGAACAGTGGGAAAAAAGAACTTCCATACTGAAACTAAGAAAAACAAATGAATGAATGAGGAAAAAAGAAAAAGGTCTTCTTTTCAGTAAAATGGCAACTAAGAAATATAGAAGGAATGATGGAGTTATAAAATCACAATTTTGCAGTCATAATAATAATAATAATGAAGCAGATAAGTATATCATGTGAAGCGAAAACCATCAATGGGTGAAGAATCGTCGGGGAAAATGTATCTTTCCAATCTCAGTGCATCTACCCACATATTACTTATCAATAACAAAGGAAAAAGGATAACTTTATAGAGAAGAAATCTGGCAGACACCATCTTAACCAAATGATCAAAATTAACATCACCAGTTTGTATGGCAAACTGACACCTGTGCCTCCTGATATGATGTACTGAGAAGGACACAGAATCACTTATGTGGTTTTCCCACCCAAAATTCATATCCTGAATCTAATAATGAGGACAAAATACAAGACCTAAGCCAAGGGACAGTCTGTAAAACAACTGACCAGTACTCTTCAAAAATGTCAACGTCATGAAAGACAAAAAAAAAAGAAAAAAGTTGAAAGAATTGTTCTAGATAAAAGGAGAGTAAAAATAATTGACAAGGACGTTCCTGGGACAATTTGCAACATATGAATATGGACTCTATATTAGCTGGTAATATTGTATTAATTTTAAATTTCATGAGTTTTAAAGCTGTACTGTGGGTATGTAAAAGAATGTTCTTTTTCTTGGGGGTTACATGCTGAAGTATTTGGGAGGGTATAATTATGTCCGCAAATTATTTTCAAACGGTTCTGCCAAAAAAAAAAAAAGGAACAATTATGACACTCTGAGTGCATGTGTATATATACATCGAGAGAGAAGGAAAATGCGGCAGATGCCACAGCTGGTGAATGTAGGTGATGGTATAATTTCATTGTTGTATTAGTTTTCTATTACTGCTGTAATGAATTACCACAAACTGAGTGGCTTAAAACAACACGAATTTATTATCTTACAGTTCCATGTAGGTCATATGTCTAATGCACGTGTCACTATGCTAAAATCAAGGCGTCGGCAAAGCGCCATTCCTTTCTGGAGGCTCTAGGGATGAAGCCAGTTTCTTGCCTTTTCCAGCCGCTAGAGGCCGCCCACTTCCTTGGCTCGTGGTCAGTCCCTTCCTCCATCTTCAAGGCCATAAATGCCGGGTTTAGTCTTTCTCACATCATGTTACTCTGATACTGACTCTCCTTCTACCTACCTCCTCCACTTTTAAGGTCCCTTATAATTATATTAGGTCTACCCAATAAATAATCCAGGATAATCTATTTTAAGGTCAGCTGATTAGCAACCTTAATTCCATCTGCAACCTTAATTCCCTCTGACATATAGCATATTCATAGGTTCTGGGCATTGGGACATGGACATATTTTGGTGGGGGGAGGTTTTTTTCTGCCTACCACAGTTGTATTACTTCTTGTACCTTTTCTTTGGGTTTAATTTTTTCAGAATAGAAATCTAAAGAAAAACCTCTGTTAACATAGAAAACCCTGAGAACTCTACAAAAAAAGCAACTAGAGTGAATAAATGAGTTTAGCAAGCTCATAGGACACAAGGCCAACAAACAAAAATCAATTCTATTTCTACATACTAGCAAAAACAATTGAAAATCGGAATTTTTAAAATACCATTTGCAATAGCATCAAAAAACGTTAAGTGCTTGGGAATAAATCTAAGAGAACGTGCAAGATTTGTACAACAAGAGCTGCAAAACATGGAGGAGATAAATTAAAGGAAACCTAAAGAAATGGAGACATATACCCTGTGCATCAATTGGGAGGCTCAACTCTGTTACGATGCCTCTTCCTCTCAAAATTCATGTACAGAGTCTATGCACCCCCACGCAAAGTCCCAGTGGGCTTTTCTATAGAAATTAACAAGCTGGTTCTAAAATCTATATGGAAAAGCAAAATAATTAGAATAGTCAAAACTATTTTGAAAAAGAATAGCAAAGTTGGAAGGCTCACACTACCACACTACCTGATTTCAAGACTTACTATAAAGCTATTTACCTTAAAACTAGCAATCAAGACAGTGTGGGATTGGCATAAGCATAGACATAAATAAACGGAAGGGCGGAGAGCCCAGAAATAGACACACATATATATGATTGATTCATTTTTGACAAAGGTATCCTTAAAGAGCAGGAAACAGAAGCTTCTTATGAGCCAAAACCGTCCACCAAGGCCTGGTCTTCCCCGTGGGTAGTGAACGTCCCTTATCTGAGGGTATTTAAGAGGCTGGATAGTCTTTTGTCGTGCAGAGACTCTTCCTAAGTAATACAGATCTGGAAGTTCTCTGCCCTCTGAGATCCCTAAGGCTGCAAAGAGGCAGGGAAGCCGGCGCCGGCTGCTGTCCGCGGTGCTGAAAGCGCCCAGCTCACCAGATCCTAACGGCCTCCCAATCTGGCGCTCTGGGTTAGCCACAACACCCAGGGGCCCTGGTTGTGCTTTGTTTTACGTTCTATGTTGATGCGTATTTTCCTATTTGTATGTACTATCAAATCTTTAAGGTTACGTTCTCTTTTATTAAGGAAATGTCAAACAAATACAAAATTAAAGAGTATATTATGATGAACTTCTATATCAATGTGTACCCATCACCCACTGTCAACTGATAGCAACTCAGGTTTCATCAGCTCTCACCCACCCCTCCCCACTCAGATTATTTTGAAGCAACTCATGTATTATATCACTTCTTTCACAAACATTTTGACACAGATCTCTAAAAGATAAGAACTCTTTGAAAATACATTCCCAATACATTAACACAACTAAAAAGCAATGATTATTTCTTAACATCACCAAATATCCAGCTAGTGTACATTCTCAGATTTATGGGTGGGATGCTAATCTCAGAGGGTTTGAGGTATCTGTGGATGCCTAACGTAGCCAGGATTTAGTGCTGGGGCAGAGGTCACCCACGAGCATCACGTGACCCCAGACACAGACTGGCACATACCAGCCTGCTTGCCACAGGTGACGTTAAGGAAGTCTGAGTCACAGGGTGACTGGCTCAGGCAGGTGGTCATACCCACAGGATGGCCCCTGAGGACACTAGTGCCCAGGGACTACAAGCTCCAACCACATTCCTGCCCAGACAGGTCTAGTTCAAGATCAGAATTTCCGCGGAAGAATCTTGAGCATCAATATTTCTACCCAGCATTCTAGTGTGCAGACAGGATGGAACCACAGCCTGACCTGGGCTAGAACTCTAGCTCTACCACTGACTTGCTGTGGGACCTGGGACAAGGCACGTCACAACTCTGAGCCTCAGATTCCTTGTCTGTTTAACTTGCTACCCCCAACCTGCCTCTGCACCTGCAGTCCCCACTCCTGGAATGGCTTTCCGCCAATCTAAATTCTAGGCTTCCGCACAGACTCAGTTCAGAAACCTATTCCTCTGTGGCTAATCCCCTCCTGGAATCATCTCTCTTCCCTCTGACCACAGTGGTATTAACTGTCTATGTTATGGGCTCAGAGCAGAGCTGGAGGCCCCTTAGAAGCCAACTAGTGGTTTTAAAGACAAAAAAATGAGGAATTGATCGAGGAAAGAACTCGCCCAGCATCGTAGAGCAGGCGCACAATGAAGCTGTGATGCTCCAGGGATCTTTCTGCTATCTGGAGCGCCCTTGGACATTTCCAGCTCTACCACTTACCAATGCACATAACCTCTCTGTGCCTCGGTTTCCTCACCCATAAAATGGGGGAGAATAATGCTTACCTCCCAGAGTTGCTGTGAGAATTAACTGAGATGATTGGCTTTGAAAACTGTAAGTGGTGTGCACGTGTGAGGGTTAGATTCCCTATTACCTCCACAGATACAGCAATAGAGGCATGTGAGCTCCTCGGGGCAGAGATCTGCCTCAGGCATCAGGACACACACAGCAGACAACTGGCATTCAGAAAGCCAGGGCGGGGGGCTTGCAGCCAGCCCAGAAACGTGGCTCAAGAATGGAGCCACGCAGCTCTACCAGGCCCCAGGGCCCTGAGAGGTCCTTGGCTGGGACCCCAGGAGAAAGAGGAGGGTGGTGGCCCCATGACTTTAGCACACATCATGGGACACCGTGGTGCAGGGTCCGGGAGGGCTCTGACATCATAAAGGTCCTGGCCCCCATCTCAGCTCCCCTGACTTTTGTCTGGACTCTCCCCCACCCAGGGTCAGTATGAGGCACCAGGGGGCCCAGAGGTCCTCCTAGTCGGATGCCTAACACAAAGCAGAAGTGTAGCTAATGCACTATCACTCCCTGCTCTCCCTTTCTGAGCAGCAATCCCTACCACATGATGTAGTCTGCAAGGAGCGCTTAATTTTCTCAAGTAAATATTCCATGAGGTATATGCTGTTGTGTCCATTTTATACAGGGGGAAACTGAGGCTCTGACAGGTAAGGGGATTTCCCTAGGTCACTTCAACGCTAAGGTGCAGAGATGGGACTCAAACCTGAGTCGACCTGAATTCAGAACCCAGGATCCCTCCTCTGCTCTGTAACACCTCAGGGCTGTGTCAGGAGGCCGTAAATGTAACACGTCAGGGAGCTCTGACCTGGATCAGCTCCTGGGCTGTCTGCTTTGTCAGCTGAACCATCTTTAGGCTAAAGGAAGAGCAAAGCACTGTTGGTGGATGGTGGCTCGGTGAAATCCACAGGGGTTGCTCAAACCAAGCTCATTCATTCTGAGGCCACATCAATAAGGTGCAGTGACCGGGAGGTGGGAGGTGAAGGGCAATTCAGGCCTGGCGCTGGTCATATCATATTGAGGGCAGGGCTGGACCCCATGTGCCTAGAGGGACTTGGACAAGCAAGGGGCTGGAGCCTACGGAGCAGACTGCCTGGGTTGGGGATGTCCCTGAGGAGTGGTCGTAAGGCATGGGCTGTTCTCCATGGGGAAGAGCAGCCTCAGAGGGACCAGGTCACCACCTTTCCATCCCTGCCAGGCTGCCCCCAGGCAGAGGGTGCAGGCAGGGTCCACGGGCTCAAGAGTGCAGAGCTGGGATCAATGGGCAAAAGCCACATGAGACAACGTCTAAGAGCGAAATAAAAGACAAAGCAGGAAAGTACGTATGAACTGTGAAGTACCATGAGCGATGCTTGTGAAAAGTCTCTGCAGTTTTCAAGCTGAGAATAGATGACCTTGACACATGAGCCACAAATAATAAAGACCAAAGAGAAGTTCTCAGAGTATTATAAGCAACTGAGATATTCAGCCAAGTAAGCCAGGAACATTTAACAACATGCAGCCGAGTGAAGGAGGATGATGGAGAGGAAGGTGGGATTCTCTCTCCCCATCTAAGACACAAAACAAAGCAATGGGGACAAAGGTGGCCCCAGGGCAAGGCCCAAAGAACTGACGAGAGAGGGGGTAATGAGGGGAGGCCTGATGCCCATGGGAATAGAGGCCTGTGTCCTTGATGGGGACAAAGGACAAGGGAGCAAGGATATACTCAGAGGCCTCCTGAGTCTCTAAATCCTTAATCTGGAGACCCACGTGGCCAGGCCTCCCTCTCCATTGGCAGAGGAAATCCCAAGCCCAGAACGTGGGAGTGGGGACAAAGCACACCAGCCCTGGTCAGAGAGCACCACCAGGGCCCGGAGATTACCTGACTCAAGGGAGGACAGCCCCCTTCCTGCTGCAGGGGTTCGTATCTGTGCCTGCCCCCATGCAGCTGACAGCAGGAGGGGGAAAAGGCCAGCTCAGGCCCCTCGGCTCGTGGAGACGGGTTGGGAGCTGGAGACCCTCCTGCAGGTCCTCACTCTCCGTCCCTCTCCTCTCTCCCTCTCACCTCCACCCCCGCCCCCAGGCCCTCCTGGATACCACTCACTCTTCACTCACCTTCTTGTTTCTCTGCTCTCGACCCTCCAATGACTGCCCAATCCAAACCCCTTATCACGGCGATGGTGCCCTCCATGCCCCACCCACAGTGCACCCCATCACTCTCATGGTCCAGCCACACTGGCTGCTCGGTTTCTTGAACAGACCAACTTCATTCTCAACCCAGGGCCTTGGCCCTCGCTGTTCCCTCTGCTCGTAAAGCTTTTCCCCAGCTCTCACTTCTCATCTCAGGTCTCACCTCAAATACCACCTCCTCCAAGAAGCCTTCCCAGACCACCTGGTCCCATGTTGCTCCTCCTGAAAACCTCCCCACCGTCATTCTCAGCCTCCTGTCTCCTCACAGCACTGCCACTCCTCGGGACGATCTTATTTTCCCATTTTCCCATTTGCTGTTTAGCATCTGCTCCTGCACCCAAACCAGAATGTAAGTTTTGTTTACAGCTGTGTCCCCAGAGCCTATAACTCATTAAGTGGAAGTCAAGTGCATGGATGAATATGTCTTTTGCTCACATATTTACCCCTTTGCTCCTTTTTCTCTCACACCCGCCTGCCTTTCTCCGCCCTCCCCACCCCTCCTCGGGCTGAACGTCTCTACAGAGCCTGGCCAGGGGCGCAGCGTGGGCTCTGCTCTGAGGACAGGAACAGCAGCCACTCCTAGGAGAGGCCCGAGGCGTGTGGTGCCCCAGCATCCTCTGTGCCCGAGAGGGGGAGGGGGCGGGGCGGGGCTGGAGGCACTGCTGCCCCCTAGCCCTCCCTGAGGAACAAGGGGCGGGGAGCGCTGTGTGGTGGCATCCCGGGGCCTTTGGAACCCTAGCAGAAGCACATGCAGCTGGGATTCTGAGAAGATTTTAACCCCTCTCTCTCCTCCCGCCCTCTCGTCTCCAGTCAGGGGTTCCCTGCCGATGGACCCAGAGGAAGTCAGAGGTCAAGGTTTCTAGAGTGACGTAGACCATGGGTCACCCCCGAGGGCTGGTGCAGGACAGAGAAAGGATGTGAGGGGAGGCACACCCCACCCCATCACTGCAACTTGCTCCCCAATCTGATATGAGCATGTAGCATTTTTCCATCTTCTGTGAAGTGCCCTGCAAGCAGCTCTACAGCGGCACCCAAAGCCCTCTTCTCAGGAGATTCTGCCCCCAGCGCCCCCATATGGAAATTCCAGAAGCAAGATGTGTGTCTCACTTCCTGCCTTCCTTTCTCCCACTGATGACACAGACGCAGGGTGACCTGGGCACATGGCGACCCGGGGTGGACTGAGGCTTCACCTTGCCCAGAAAAGAAGTACCTGGGGCCCCTGGAGCGGGGGCTACAGAAGGACTCGGGGGCCTTCTTCCAGCCCTTGGAGGCCACCTGCCCACAAGGCCTGGGACAAGAGTCTCTGTCCTCTCGGTCCTCCACGTGGCTGACAATTCCAGTGCCCATCCGGGGCTAGGGGCCGGGCTCTGAGCTCAGGAGATGGGTCAGGACTCACGGACTCGGGGCAGATGTAGGCACAGGACCGGGGCCACGATGGAATTCAGGAGAGGCCAGTCACTCGGCTGGTCCAACTTGGTCTCCTCAGGCCTGACGGGCGGGTCTGGGCTCCTTGGCCAGGTCCTCGGGGGGAGCAGCCTCAGGCTGGAGGGGGCTGGTGACCAGCAGCTGCAGAGGAAGAGGAAGTCGGCGAATGTGGTTTTCAGAGCTTGGGCTTGGGTGAAGCCTGGATCTCTCTTCTCCCAGATCTTGCAATAAGCCCTTTTTCTGGCTGAGCGGGGATTGCAGAAAGGTTCCCGGGTGCCACTCCCTGGGAGCGCTGCACTGATTTCCACTGGGTGTGGGAGGACTGCCGGGGTCTCCAGCCAGAAGGGAGGGCAGGTCGGGGAGAGGCGGGCAGCCCCAACCCAGACCCCACACAGGGCCCGTGGAGATGTCCGGAAGGATGGCAGAAGGACCGGTGGGGACCTGGCAGAGCAGGGAGATCCACTCGTCCTCCGTGAGCTCAGGCCGTCTCTGTGAAGCAGGCAGAGTGACTCCCCCCAGACTGACCGATGCGACGGGTCAGCTGCTGCATCTAGCCCATCACAGGTCTGGCCCACAGCAGGGACCAAACACGTGTGCTGGGGGCTGCGCGGATGGATGGACAGGGAAACGGATGGTGTGACTGCCTGTCCAGGGTCCAGGGAAACAGCTGGTGCCTTCCCTTCCCAGCTCAGCCACTCCTGTTCTGCCCCGGTCTGCCCGTCTCACCTGCCCGGCCCGAGGAGCTGGTCCTTCGTCCTGGAATAGACTTTGAGGACCAAGTTCCTCAGCAAGCCCCGCATCCACCGCAGGTCGGCCGGCATGTCGGGCAGCCACGCCACCACCCTGGAGGGAGAGGCGGCCACAGCTTCGTCACCCGGCCAAGCCCAAGCGAGCAGCCCCACCAAGCCTACCCTCCCCACGGGTCCAGAGCAGAGCCGGAGGGCCCTGCAACGAGGCGCCAGGGCTAAAGGAAAGGAAAGGGAGTGTTGGCTCCACCGCAGAGCAGGTTGGACACACAGGCACCTGCAGAGGCCTGAGGGGGCGGGGACTGATCCCCCATGGATTCTGAACTTGGTGGAGGCCACTGGGCCCTTTGGGTCATCAACTCCACAGGGCACAAGTGGGAAGCCCAGGGGTGGAAAGGGCGGGGCTTTGGGGTCAGGCTGGCTTGGGATGCAGCCCGCTCCCCTGTTCATCAGCTGTGTGACCTGGGTGGGTCAGGGAACCTCTCTGGGCCTCAGTTTCTCACAGCCAAGTGAGGATCGTTACCTCACCTCCTCTGTGTTTCTGTCCCTTCCTCTCTCTCCTCCCCAGACCAGCCCCTGCCCTCCATCCTCCACGCCCCTTCATCCACTACCCTCTCGGCAGCCAGCAACTTCCTAGACACACATCTGACCTTGGTCCTCTCTTGCTCAGTGCCCTCCCATGGCTGCCGTGGCCACTCATGACCAGCAGAGGGCAGCATCATCCAGCCGTGGCTGAGGAGATACCTGGCCAGGCACTGTCTCAGACTTACTGGACACCGCAGGGCCTCCCCTCCCAATGTACTGCCCTTCAAGGGGCCTCTAAACCAGGGCCTCAAACTGGGCAGACAGCCAGTCCACAGGGTGTAGTGTCACAGTGGACTGTCCCCTCATTTGTTCTGGACCTTCTGCCTCTCTTATTGCAGCCTACACATTGAGATTGTAGGTTACAGAAAATACCAAATATGAATTTCCCTGCGGTCTGGGCGGGCCTCCCCATCAATGCTCATAAATGGATTTTTTTTAACTGCAAAGGCTAGCACTTGCATTTATCCTTTTTGATTTCAACCTGTGGTTTCAGTCTAGAAGCTCTCAGCATAAGAAAAATTCATGTCAGCAGAAAGCTGTTTCCCAGGTTTGGGTCACCAGCAATTTAGACAGCATGGATGACCTAGTCATTAACTCAGCATGGAGCAGGACAGAGACTTGTGGCTCACTGTCATAGACCTTCTTGTAGGGAATAGAGAAGTTTTACAAATACAGATCTCTCCATGACACTTTCCTGCCCAAACCCTTCACTGCCTTCATGCAACCATCAGGATAAAGACCACACCCCTCACCTGGCTACAGACTCCTGCCTGTCCAGCCCTTGCCAGCCTCCTCAGCCCCACCTTGTACACACTCCACATTTTGGCCCCAGCCACAGCAGCCCCCCTTTCTGTTCCTCAGATGAGCCTTACTCCCTTCTGCCTTCTGCCCCAGGACCTTTGCACATGCTCTTTCATCCGTCTGGAACACTTTTCCCTTCCTTCTTTGCCTAGAGGACTCTTACTCATCCTTCAGATGATAGCTCAAAAGATATCTCCCCTAGGTAACCTTTCCTGGTCAGATAGTCCCTCTTGTGAACTGTCCCAGTTCACAGCCAGTGTAGACCTCTCCTAGGAATCCACAGCCAGGGTAGACCTCTCTAGGTATCCCTAGGCACAGCTGGAGTGCACAGGTGAATGTGTGATGATCGGTAGGCTGTGAGCTCCACAAGGCCAGAGACTGGGTGTGAGTCAGTGCTGCCTCCCAGCCCCCAGCCCAGACTCGGCCCTTGGTAAACCCTCAATAGCTATTGATGGAATGAACGAACAAACAATGCAGAGTGACCCATTAACCAGCAGAGTTAGAACCGTTAGTGAGGGCCTGACTACAGCCAATCTGCCCTGCAAAGGCCTCGTTTTGTAGAAAAGGAATCTGAGGCCCAGAGAGGTCAAGATACCTGGCCTGGGCCACACAGTTAATCTGAGGCAGACCAGCCCCTAGAGTTATCCTCAGAAACATCACATTTTCTCTGAGGCTCTGACAGGTGCAACAGTGGGCCAAAGATCCTCAAGGCAGGAGGGGCCAGGCACTGACCGGGCGGCCCTGTTTCCAATGGATTGATGGGTCACAGCTGCTACCCCGCCTTCCCATCAGTCCGGTCCTGCAGACTCCTCGGGGTCATGCAGCCAACAGCAGGCAGCGTCGGGACACCAGCCGGGCTCTGCCTCCGCAGTGTTCTGGCCGCCCTTCCTGCCATGGGCACTGGTCTCAACGAGCCAGGCCCTTCCCAGGACCCCTGGCTGGGCCTCACCTTCTGCTCCGGAAGTAGACATACTCAAAGGGCCGTGTGCAAGGTACGTTAGCGTCCACCCAGGGCCCGCCTGGCAGAAGGAAGCCCAGGTGCGGGAGTCCCTCAGACAGGCTTTCTTCAGCGCTACAGGAGAGGCCGTGGTGGCCCAGCCCTCCCCCCAGCCACCCCCTCAAGGTCACCCTTAGGGAAGATAGCCCGAGCCCCTCTCTACCTCGCACAGGCCATGAAGGACACCCCACCCTCAGCCGGTCTGCAGAGGAAGCAGCTGCATTTATGGAACCCCCACCAGGCTCCTTGTTATTCTTGAAATGACAGAGTGCGCCCCTTTCACAGATGAGCAGACTGAAACTCAGAGTGGAGAAGGGACTCGCCCAAGCCCATTGCCGGGGAGTGGCAGGGCCAGGATGGACCCGAGGCCTGTCAGGCTCCCCACGCTGCTTCCATCTCTCCCGCCCCTCTGGAAAGTCTGCTGTGGCCCCCAGGGTGGGACAAGTGTCCTCCCGTACTTCCCTGGCTAACAGCAACACATCAGCGGTATTAATAACAGCAGCTGTGACCACGTGACCACTTCCCGAGCCCCCAGCCCCTTAACGGACCAGAGTGGAAGGGCCCGGCATCCTGGCCGGGGCAGAGCCGGAGCCCGAATCCCGGCCTCCAGACCACGGCTCGGCCACGCACACACCACCAGCCTCGACTCAGGGTTCACGAACAACAGTCCCAGGACCCGGCACCCCGTTACCTGCCCTGTGGCCTAGGACGAGTCCCTTCCTGTTCCTGAGCCTAGGTCACCTCCTCTGAAAAATGGGAACACGGGCAGGACCTACCTCCCTGGGGAAGGGGAGGATCAAGGGATGTGTGTAAGGGCGGGGCCTGCGGGGTCCGTCTCAGCCCCATCTGAGAGGCTTTCTGGTGCCCCCATGTGGCTGCAGAGGCACTGCCAGAGTCCCAGAGCCCCAAGCTTGGGCCTCAGGGGCTCAGCGCAGATCCAGGCCCCCTTCTGCGTGCCCTGTGTGGTGTCCTGCGCAGAAAGAGATGCCCTCCTTATCCCCTTGCCCACCCCCTTGTTCCTGCTCTGGCCTCGACCACCATCATCTCTCCACCCAGCCTCCCACCGTGTCAGCCTGTCCCCTCCTGGCTAAGTACAGCAAACACTAGACCCAGAGTTCAGAGCAGTAGCGAACTCTGCAAAGGAGGGGTCGCCCCCCACCCCGGGGGCTCTCCATCTCTCTCCTCCTGCAGCTTTCAAGGCCGCCTGCCCCACCCTCCCAGCCTCCCCAGGCTCATCTCTGCTACCCCACCCCTCCCTCAGCCACAGGGGCCTCCAACTCTCCCCCACCAAACCCAGGACATTTGCACCTGCTGTGCCTGCTACCTGGATGCTCACCTTCCCCCTCTTTTGCTTGGCCAACTCCTCCTTTCAAGTCTCACTTAGATGCCACTCAAACTCCCACTCCCACCACCATTACATGTGCCTATCCTTTCCTGTTGAGGCAATTGTGACCTTTAGGTCACGGAGCAAGAGAGCTGACTAAATGGTTTGTTAGCTGTGTGGCCTTGGGCAAGTCACTTAAGCTCTCTGTGCTATGGTTTCCTCAACTGTCCAATGGGGACAATTCAGTACCATCCTCAGAGAATTATTGGGGGGGGGTGAAATGAGTCCATCTCCATCTGGAGAGTCCAGAACCTTCTGTGTGTGCCTCTCCTCTGTCCCTCAGCACCTCTTGTCCTTCCCTGGGCAGTGGGCAAAGACCTGGCTTTCTCAGACACAGGCATGTGCTCGAATCCCCCAACTGCAGGCTCTGAGACCTTGGTGAGCCCCTTCCCCTCTCTGAGCTTCAGTTTCCTCATCAGTGAAATGGGCTAAGGAAAACGGGCCCCCAGTTGTGGTGAGGAGTGAAGGGGGCAACATGAAAGGAGCCCCAGCACCACGCCTAGCACTTAGATTGTCGATAAATGAGTCCTGTCCTCTTTCAGACCACGAGCACCTTCAGGGCAGGGTCCCTGGCCCTGGGCCCCTGCGTGCAGGGCACCTGGTAGGTGAGCGAGTATAGGACGGGAGGGGCAGTAGCAGCCTCCAGCTCTGGGGAGAGCTGCTCAAAGTCAAGCACATCCCTGACCAGCACATTGGGCACTGGCCTCTGTCACAGTCAGCATCCCGGGTCCCATCAGTTGGGGCTGGGGGCTCCTTAGATACCAACGTCCACAGCACTGGCTCCTTGGTGAGTCCTGGATCGGGGAGAGGAGGGATACAACAGGTCAGCACATCTGGAGCCTCCCGGTGACAGTGGCCTCCCCAGCTCTGGGGACCCGGTTGCCACAGGAGGGATGGACCCGTGGCTTGTCCTGAATGACTTCGTCCTGTGCTCCCCGGCCCTGCCCTGCCCCCGATTCCTACGCACCTGCTAGTGGTTAACAGACCCCAGGCCCTGAAGACTCAGCCCAAGGTTCAGATCCTGTGGTCACCACCTGCTCTAGCTCTGTGACCTAACAGCTCCATGCTTGGTTTCCCTCCCTGGGAAAGGGGGATATTAAGACCTGCTGCATACGGCTGTTCCGAGAATTAGATGTGATAAATATGTAAAGCTCAAGCCCAGGACTGGAATTAAATGGGATAAATATGTAAAGCTCAAGCCCAGGTCTGGGCACATATTATGTGCTCAGTAAATGCGTCCAGCTGCTGTGTGTTTGGGGCTGTGGAGTAGGGGTCAGGGCAAGGGTTCTGGAGCCAGACGGCCTGAGTTCAAATCTCAGTTCTTCCACTTTGAAGAGCATTGCCCTGTGGGATGACATCCAAGCTCTCCAGCTAAGAAAACCTCTCTGGCCCACCCAGTGCTCTGTCACTCACACACACACGCGCGCGCTCTCCTGCAGCCCCACTGAGGTATGTGCCCTCAAGGTACCAAGCTCTGTTCCTTTGCGCTTGCCCTTCTTCCCTCTGCCTAGAGTGCCCTCTTCCTTTCCATCCTCAATCTCTCTATAGTCTTCATCACTAGTTAAAACCCAGCTTATATGTCACCACCTCCAGGAAGCCCTCCTTGCCCACCTAACCCATTGGGCTGGGTTAGGTGCCCCCGCTGGGCTCCCATGGCCCTGAGCATCCCTCCATCACCCTGGGGAAATGCTCTCTCTGGATCTGTCTCCCTCGCACCAGGTGGTGGGCAGCTTGAGAGTAGGACACATGTGTGATTCCTCTCTGTGTCCCCAGCTCAGGCCAAACATAGAGCAGACGCTGAGGAAGAGAATGAGTGAGCCGAGGTCGCTAAAAACTCAAACAGCTGAAACACGGGATTCACCTGGCACTCATGTGGGGGGCGATCCCCAGCTACTGTGGAGGCTGCCACCTACCGCGTCTCTCCAGGAACCTCAGGGCGTCCAGGTAGCCTTGTCTGCAGTTGTCGGCCACTCCCTGCCAACACACAGGTCAGGGTGGGATGGGGAAGGCCTGGACCTGCCCCTCGAGTTGGTGGTCACAGGCCAGAGACTCATCTTCAACTGCAAGTGATCCCAGGGCAGCCTATGCTTCCCAAGAGACCCCTCAGCAGGGCTCAAGGACCCTGAGGGTCCCTGCCCAGCACTGGGCAGAGAGGGTCCCAGGACCTCAGGTGGAGCAGATCTGCTTGAGTGGCCTTCTTCCCCGCAGCCTCGTTCACTTTCTGGCTCTGAGACTCCCTGGCTGCTCCAGACGCTACTCTCTGGCCTCAGTTCCATCCCCTGAGAAATAGGCCTAGCCAGAGATTCCTGGTTCCCTGAAGATCAGTACATGGTGATTCCCTTTGCCCTTTGATGCTCACTGCCAGAACTGCCAGGACCAGCCTGAGACGGCAGAGGGGTGCCGGGGCCCAGCCCTGTGTGTCTCAGACAGAGCCCCACTCGTGGGGGGAAAAGTACCCGCAGATCCAGGAAGGAGCTCTGCCTTCCCTTTCTGTGTGACCTCCAGACGTCCACACTGTCTTTCTGAGAGCCTTGCCTTCCTTGTCTATAAAATAGGGCTGAGATTTTCTGTCCACCCCACGGGCGTAGGGAGGATCAGCTTAAATGAACAGGACCTTGTTTCATAAATTACAAAATACTGCAGGACCATAAGAGGTGTGAAGGAATAGGGGAGGGCCAGGATGTGATTGGGGTGGAGGAACGTGTGATGACGGTAAACTGTTGGCAAGAAATACTTCCAGAAGTACCAAGGGGCAAAAAGCAGGAAATGTGGGTCTACTGTCCATCGTTTTCTGTGCTTGTGCCTTGCCACCATACAGAGGGTCAATGTGGCCACTGTCTAGGGCAGCATTTAAGAACGTGGGTCTGGGCTAGCTGAGGATTTGAAGCCTGGCTCTGCTGCTTCCAGGCTGTGTGACTTTGAAGAAGTTGCTTAACCTCTCTGAGCCTTGGTATCCTCCCCCAAGAGACTGAGGTGACAACAGTACCTTGTCACAGAGCCTGACCCAGAAGAGCATCGGCAGAGGCCTGGCTTAAACCGAAGTTCAGCAGAGCTGGCCTTGGTGCACTGCCTTGAAGTGGGGGACGAGTAAGGATACAACTGGAGCCCAGGCTGAGTTCAAGGGCTTGGCTGTGAGACTCAGGACATGTCCTGACTGCCCTGAGGCTGTGAGCCCTCTCTCTGGGCTCAGGGGCACAGAGTCTGACTCAAGGGGGCACTAGATCACAGCCAAACCTCTAACACCTTCAAGGCCGTTCACGGGGTCCCGACCTACCTCGGGGCTGGAGGTGACCCCCAGGAAGAAGTTCTTGGTGCAGATCTGGAAGGTGGCATTGAAGGCGTTCAGCTCATGCATGCTGGCCAAGCTGCTCTGGGGGCAGATGTCCACTGTCCCGTGGAAGGGAGACACGGTGATGGTGGAGGGGGAGTCCACAAAGGGCAAGTCGTTGCTCAGAGCGCCGTCGATGTAGCGCTGCAGTTCAGGCAGCTGTGCTGCTCTCAGGGTGCCCTCTGCCCACACAGCCCCGAAGCCACCCCAAGAAACAGGCTGCAGCCAGTCACCTCTAGCTGCCCCAAACCACTGCGTGGACCCCAGTCCGGGATGCTCTGAGCACCCCGGGAGCAGTGGGGGGAGGGGCCCTGGCACACAGTAAGCCTTCCAGGAGCACTGTTTTCTCCACCCACACACCTCTCAGCAGTAGGGACCCGGGCGGCCCAGAGCACAAGGCAGGGCCCGGTCATCGAGCCCCCGAAGCGCACTTACCTCCCCTCTGAACTCGGGGGGGAAATCATCCCACAGTAGAAAGGGAAGGATAAGGTGCAGACCAAGGCCTGGGGAAAAAAGTCAGTGGCAACACAATTGTTCAGAACCTGCCCTGGGCGTGGTGTCTAACCCGAGAGCAGCCTGCGCCGGTGGGTGTCAGGAGTGCTGTGTCCAGGGAGGGGGGCTGAGGGCCAGGGAGGCGTCGCCACATCCCGGCCGAGTTCTCAAAGTTAAGAAGGGATCTGAGGGACTTTCCTGGCGGTCCAGTGGTTAGAGCTCCACACGTCCACTGCTGGGGGCACAGGTTCGATCCCTGGTGGGGGAAGGAAGATCTCGGAAGCCGTGAGGCACAGCAAAAAAAAAAAAAAGGGGGATTTGAACACAGGTTCATCTTGACACCCGCCCTCCTCTTCCTACTGACAGGACCCTTGCTGACTCAGGACTGCTGCAGAAACCTCTCCCCCAAGGACAGACAGGCATCAAGTACCATTTCTCCTTCAACCAACATCCAGGAATTCCCCACCGAGAATCTAGTTATGTCTCCCAAAGTGCGTTCCCTGGACACTGGTCCTACCACGGGTACCTCAAACAAGAAATCCTGATTCTCTCCCCACTTGGAAAACATTGTCTACTCTTCCCAGTAGAGGCTCTGACAAGTCCTGCAGCGAAAAAGATGCTTAACAGAGACCCTGACGCTAGTGACTAGTGACGTTTGGGGCTGGAGAATTCTCTGTTGGGGGAAGGGCCGCTGTCCTGTGCATTGCAGGATGTTTAGCAACCATCCCTGGTCTGTATCCTCTAGATGCCAGTACTTTGTGCCCATGTGCACGTCCTGGGGATGGGCCAGGATCTTCCAGGAGCATTTCACCCAGGACCCAAGACCCAGATTTGACAAGTGGATGCCAGCCTACTTGGGTTCTGGAGTGGGCTCTGCCATTGAGGCTTGGGACAAGTCACTGCCTCTCTCTGGGCCTCAGTCTCCCCACCTGTAAGTCGGGGAAATTGAGCTACATCATAGACCTCAACCTTTTCAAGAATGAGGGTCTCACTTCACACACACACCTGGGGAGTCGCCTGGCAATTGTCGTTTTAGCATCCACTGATGGAGAAAATACCGAACGACCAAGAGCTGCTGTGAATTCAGCAACACTTGGGTAAAGGTGAGCAGTGTATTGGTCACAACAAATACTGGAAGATGCGTGTCCCTGTGTGTCCAAAGCGATCTGTTTACCTCCATCACAGGCTTGCATGGTGTGGACCCAGGTCTGGGGCCTCCACCAGTTCCCTTCCATGTGCCCAATGCCCAGCATGGAGCCTGGGCACAGCAGGTCCTGACTAAGTCCAGAGGCAACAGGGCCGTGGGCCCGGGGGGCAGGCATAGGGACCAGAGAGTCCACCCAAGTCCCACTTTAAGAAGTCCAGGAGAATGATTTGCACAGAGTATTTATAAAAAGACTTCAGAAGACCAGCTCTGAGGCTTTGCCTGTAAGACATTGGAGTCCGAGCTATTCCGGACAAATGGGACTTGAGGGGCCGGCAGCGCTGTCCAAAGGCCCCCACTGCTCGGTGTGTGCAGGCCGGAGGGACAGACAGAGACCAGCAGAGGCCCATGGAGAAGCGGGCAGGGGCTGGGATGGCTCCCCAGGCCTCCTTCAGGACACAGGGTCCAACCTCCTTATTTGTCCTCAGGAGACCAAGGGTGGAAGGTCCCCCCTCGGGTGCCTTTCCAGGGCCAGGCACTGAGCAAAGTCTTTTCCCATGCAGCCCCCAATCCTATGAGGCAGGATTATTATACCTTTTCACAGATGAAGGGACTGGAGCCCAGAGATGCCAGGGGGCTTGCCCAAGTAACACAGCCAGTTAGGGCCAAGCTGGGCCAGGGGGCTGGGCCTCCAGGCCTGGGCTGCCCCCAAAATGCTGCCCTAATCCTGCAAGGGAAGAGGGGACCAACTCTTCACAGCATCACCTAGACTCGGCCCCCAAAAGGGGGGAAACCAGCCCTGGGGTGACCCTGCTAACAGGTCAGCCTCAGGGGGCCCGGGACTGTCCGGTGAGCAGGGCAGGTCCCCACATGACAGCCCTGGGACGGGGAGGACTTCTGAGTGCGGTGACCCAGAGCTTCAGCCTGCACTCACCCCCAACCAAGCCCACTCTTAGGGTGCCAGGTGCCACTGCTTCTCGTCACATAGCTGGGGCGCTGACCACACTTCCATACCCCAACCTCAGCCTTGAGGAGGGGCCAGGAGCAGCTACCTGACCCTGCCCCCCACCCAAGATGGAACAAAGGGAACTCCTGGCCCGGGGAACTCCCCTGAGACGAGAGCTGGGGCTCTGAGTGGACAGTAACACCCATTTGATAGATCTAAGCACCAAAGCCAACCTTCCTTCCTTCCTTTATCTCTTGTGCCCCACCTCCATCCAAAAAGACTGTATGGGGGAATTCCCTAGTGGGCCAGTGGTTAAGACTCTGAGCTCTCACTGCCAAGGTCCCGGGTTCAATCCCTGGTCCAGGAACTAAGATCCCACAAGCCACATAGCGTGGCTGGGAAGAAAAAAAAAAGCGACTTATGAGGACTTGTAAAATATATCCACGATGTGATTTTTTTTTTTTTTTTGATGAAAGAAATGGGGACAAGGGCAAGTACTGGAGGTGAAATTGAGGCTGCTGATGAGATACAGCAGCAGACGGGGTGTCTGAGCTTCATCCCGAGAGAGCAGGAGGGTGTCTTAGATGGAATCTCGAAGGCAAAACCCAGAAATGTGAACACTGAGTGGCTGCAGTCTTGGGGTCTCTTGGGGAAGCCTAGGCTGGCCCAGACCCAGCACCCTTTTCCCTGCACCCTGCCCTTCCCTCACTGTGTTCACCCCCGAAAGGGAACCAGTCAGGGAAGGCTGCCTGGAGAAGGGCTTAGCGCAGGGCCTTGAAGGGAGGGAGCATGGTGGGAGGCAGAGATTCAAGAGGGACTTTCTAGAGCGAAGGCACAGAGGTGGGAAAGCGTAAGGTGTGTCCGGGACTCAGTGAGGGGCCCTTGGGATGGGCCAGAGGGCGTGGAGGGCAGTGATTCCAGATGAGGCTGCTGAGGCCAGTGGGGCTTTAGTGGGGAGGACAAGAGTGGACAGGGGTCTGGGCAGAGAGCATGGGTGTCAGGAGCGGGGCCCAGGCTGTGTCAGAACAGATGACAGTCGGGCCTCACTCGCACAGGTTTGCCCTCTGGGACTCAAGGCCCAAGGCTCCAGGAAGGTATCCGCGGCAGCTGATGGCCAGGCTCAGCTTCCTGGGCTTCCCCTCTGGCTCCAGCCTCCCTCACCCTGAGCGGAATGCGGGCGGGTCGGGGTGGAAGGCCGGGCTCAGCAGGGCTGCGCGTGCACTGCCCCCCTGGGAGCTTGTTTCTGCATCTGTGGAAAGGGAATAGCAATGCTGCCTCCAACTGGCCAGTGCCTGTTTATGAAAGACGGTGAGGTCACCGTCACCACCACCCCCTCCCTGTGGTGGGACGCACCACGGGGAGCTTGGCTTAGGAGGCCTCAGGGATGCAGGAGGAAGAAGGGCCAGGACAGAGCCCTTCAGTCTCACCGGCCGTCAAGGCCAATGGCAACCTGCTTGTAAGGAGAGGTGCGGCTGAAGCAGGGCCACCTTTGTGTGCCGGCGGGACGGCAGGGGTGGGGCGGGCACAGCCCATTGGTGGGCAGCACAGACCACTGGGAAAGTGCCTAGAGCGGGCGACTGAGAGCCCGTGTCTCTGTGCCCTGCCAGGTGCCTGGTCCCATGCAGAAGGGCGCCCACAAGCCCCTGCTGAATAGACTCCAGGATGGGCCAGCCGGGGTCAAGCGCCTGTTTCCAGCACAGGACCAGGCAAAGTGAGACCCCTACAGAGAGGCATGTCCTTCTCCTGGCCCCAGGTCAGCACCCAGTCCTCTCCCCACATCTCTCCCTGGAGGAGACAGCCCTCGCCCAGCCCACCCCCAGCTCCTGACACACCCACCCCGTCCCTCTTGGAGCTGCACCTCCAGCCTGGAATTTTCGATGACCTACAGCGACCTCCGTCCGCCACCTGTCCACTCCCTGTCATCCTCTCCCAGTGCCAGAAATGGAGCATCACTGAGCCTCCCGCACTGTCTCGCTGCAGTCTCCTCAATCATCTCACCTCTTCCCTCCTTCCCTGGGACCCAGCAGGCAGGGGCCTCATCACCTCTCACCCCATCACCCGTAGCCTCCCACGCACATGGCAAGGCGGCTCACAAACCTCCCCCGAGCGCCTTGCCGTCCCACTCCTGCAGGTGTGAACCCAGCTCCTCCGAGACAGAACGCCCCCATGTGCTTCCAGATCCCTTCAGCCTGGCTGAACCCAGCCCCCCACCCCGCCCCTGCCACCGGGTCCTGCTGCTGTCTCGGTAGAGGGCTTGTAGATGCGGAGCCGATTGGAGCCCGGGGCGGCACACCTGAGCTGTGTCCCAACTCAGACCTCCCAGGCTGGGCCCCCACAGGCAAGTCACTTCCCCTCTCTGAGCCTGTTTCCTCACCAGATTGGGGCTGATAATGCCTACCTGTATCACTGCCAGCAGACCATGGGCCTTCCAAGTCATCAGAAGGGTCACACACGTATGCAGCAAAGAACAACTCAGACCATAGAAGGAAAGATTTAAAAAGATGCAATAAAAACAAAGCACAAGAAAGAACCAAACTCATCAGATGCAGACACAGCATCAAAGGGTCTCTGGCTGTCGCAAGAGGAGCAGATGTACATGGACCAGCAAGGGCCATGCCTTCGAGGAAGAAGCGTGGTACTGTGGTGTGCATAGGATTGCACCCCTTGGGTGATTTTTTTAAAAAAGGAGGATAATAGGGGATATAAACACATGAGACTCTAAGGATCGAACCTCTCTGGGAAGATCCACAAGGAACTAGAACGCTGGTGCCCCTGGGGAGCAGATGGAGGGATTTACCAGGGGAGGCAGGATAGGGGTAGGGGCTTAAGAGGTACAAATTACTATATATAAAATAAATAAGCTACAAGGATATATTGTACAACACAGAGAATATAGCCAATATTTTATAATAACTCTAAATGGAGTATAACCTTGAAAAATTGTGAATCATTATATTACACACCTATCATTTATATAATATTGTAAATAAACTGTACTTCAATGAAGAAAAGGAAAACGTAAAAGGCTGTATCCTTGGAGCAGCTTCTGGGAGCTGGGAGGGCAAGCAGAAGGCATATTCTAAGGACAGGGAAGGGGGTGGGAGCCTCCAATTGCCCGGGTCCAGCTCGCAGGTCAGCTAGCGGTCACGTCTTTTTTTTTTTTTTTTTTTTAGTGTTTATTTATTTATTTATCTTTGGCTGTGTTGGGTCTTTGTTGCTGCCCGCGGGCTTTCTCTAGTTACGACGAGCAGGGGCTACTCTGCATTGTGGTGTGCAGGTTTCTCATTGCAATGGCTTCTCTTGTTGCAGAGCATGGGCTCTAGGCGTGCAGGCTTCAGTAGTTGTGGCACGTGGGCTTAGTAGTTGTGGCTCACGGGGTCTAGAGCGCAGGCTCAGTAGCTGTGGTGCATGGGCTTAGCTGCTCCGCGGCATGTGGGATCTTCCCTGACCAGGGCTCAAACCCGTGTACCCTGCACTGGCAGGTGGATTCTTAACCACTGCACCACCAGGGAAGTCCCAGTACCATACTGTTTGGATGACAGAAGCTTTGTAGTATAGTTTGAAGTCAGGGAGTATGATACCTCCAGCTCTGTTCTTCTTTCTCAAGATTGTTTTTGGCTATTTGGTGTCTTTTGTGTTCCCGTACAAATTTTAAAATTATTTGTTCTGTGAAACGCACATATTTATACAGTTCTGTGAAAATGCCATTGGTATTTTGATAGGGATTGCATTGAAATGAATCCGTAGATTACCTTGGGCTCCAAGGAATCGGCCTTGAATTAGAAATGTGTTGATGGTGCTGAGCTATCTGGACTGGGCTCATGACTAAGCCCAGTTGAGGCCTCTATATAAACTTTAAGATTCTGGTGGGTGCCTGTGGAAACCTACTTATCTTGCAGCTGCCCAAGGCAAGCCTCGTAAGTAAGTACCCTTGCTTACTAAACCTGCCACGTATCAATCTGGAGTGGCCTACCTCTTTCTTTGGTCTCTCCCTGCCCCCCAAGTTGGGGTCCAGTCTCAGATTATATCTGAGGAGGCTGGGAAGCAACAGCAATGCGGACCCCTCACTCAGCCATCCACAGCAGCTGATACCCTTAACCTAAGGAGACCAGCCGGCACAGGTGTCATGATCACACCTGTCCCTCCACAAGGTTGTTGTGGAGACTGACTCTGAGGGGTATAAGTACCCACAGAGGATCTCATAAATATTTGGGGACATGAACTGTCCTCTAAATCAAGCAGATAGAGGTTTGGGCATCAAAATCCAGATCTTAATGTAAGTGTGATCCCACCCGGACGTGGCTTCTGGGTAGGAGAATAAAAGTGGTGCAACTGGAGGCTAGGACTAGTGTAGTAGGCAACAGGGACGATGATGGTAGTGGGGCTGGGATTAAGATGGCCAGAGTGGAAGACATTCAGGAGGGAGAAGAGGCAGGACCCATGACTGAAGAGACTGGGGGTGGGGGGGGAGCAATCTGGATGACACCCAGGTTTCTGCTCTGTGTGACTGGGTGGACAACAGTGTCATGGGCTGAGATGGGGATCTGGGAGACAGAGCAGACTTGGGACAGGTGATGAATTCAGCTCCAGGCATGTGTCTGGTGTCTGGGAAACGTCTAGGTCAGGCCCCCCATTTCTAGCTGAGGTAGGTGAGATGCAGAGAGTGACGTGCCCCACCCCACACAGCAAGGTGCTGACCCCACTGCGGGGGGGGATTTCCTGCCCCACTTCCTCACTATTGTTTAAAATTTCTCATGAGCAGAACAGAGCGTGGCTTCTATAAACGGAACCTGGCTCCCCTAACCTGCTCCCAGACACAGCCCCATCAGGACACGTGCATGGCTCACGGCTGCAGCCAGGTGACGGTGCATGAAGTCCATCGTACTAACCTCTCCACTTGGGTCTATACTTGAAAATTTCCATAAGAAGAACTTCCATCCAGACATGCCTTGTGTGTGAGCAAATAATCCCATTATTTACCCACTGAATCTCTCTGTCGGCACTGCTCTGGGGTGGGACTCTACTTTTCTTGGGCTCTTTGTCTGCCCTTCTGTCCCGCTCAGGAACTGAGCTGCCTTGGGAAGCCTGAGTCAGCAGCATCCTTGCCTCAGAGACTGTGGGGCTCGGTGCTCACACTGTCCTGAACCGACTCACCTAGCCTGCTGGCAAGTAACCCCAGGCTGTCTCTAGAATGGGCCCCAGCTGGGGGCAATCAGAGGTCCCGGCTGACTCTGGCCCCTGGGGAGGAATCGACCACGTCAGACAAAGCCCAGGACCACCTTACCCCACAGGCATAGCCATGCTGAGCCCCGGAGAAGCTCTGCCTGAAACCCCAAGGGACTCTGAGATCCAGGGACCCAGCTCATGCTCCAGTCCCCTTAACATTATCCCAGTTGGTCATCCAGCCTTGCTTGAGCACCCCTGTGGATGGGGAACTTCCTGCTTATAAAGGAGCCCTCTTTCCCGTGAGAGAAATCTATTAGAGTCTAACTCCCCACACCTGCCGCTGCTGGTTCCAGCTCAGCCCTCGGAGGCCTCAGAACAGATTCACTCCTGCCCAGGGACAGCCTTGCAGAGACAGGTACCCAGGACCTCAAACAGGTCCTTCTACCACTGCGTCTCAGTCCATGTCTGGGTGGGTCTCCTGAGTGTGTTCCAGGTGGTCAGTGCCCCCCTAAGATGCAGGACCCAGCATAGAAACTCCTGCTCCTGGGATAGCCGTAGTGCTGACTTACCTCCTTCATTATGGACACTCTGCTTCTGTTAATGTGGCCCAGGGTCTCATCAGCCTTTGTTAAACCTTATCATACTGAAGTCTCACAGGCAGTTTCCAGCCATTTAAATGCCACTTTGTTATAAAGCAGAAACTAACACACTGTTGTAAAGCAATTATACTCCAATAAAGATGTTAAAAAAAAAGTAAAAAGAGAGGGGTAAGATTACTTTTAATAATGTATTTTATTTAACTCAATATATCTTAAATATTATCGCCTCAACTTGCAATAAATATAAACAAGAATTAATAAGAGATTTTATTCTTTTTTTCCCCTAAGCCTGCTAAACCTTTTGCTTTTAAAACACATCTCAATTAGGACATTAAATTTTCAGCAAGCCGTTTTCAGTAGCACAAGTGGCTGGCAGTGGGCACATCGGACAGTGCAGGTCTAGAACCCAAGAAAGAAAGAAATTGACATCTCCTGGCACGTACTGCTTCCTAGACCCCTGGTGTCTCTGAGAGGAGTGAGTGGGTGGCTGCCCCCAGGGAGCCCACCATCCACGGAGGAAAACACACAAGCAGGGATGACGGACTGGGACGGGCTGGGATGGCCAGTGTGGGTTCAGAAGGGTGGAGTTCAGGGGCCAGCCGTTCCATGGAGACATGTCCAGGGATTCCAGATGAAGAGCAGTGTTTGAGCTAGGCCTTGGAGATTGAGCAAGGATTCATCAGGTAGGGGAAAGAGGACAGGCACAGAGGGAAGAGCGCGAGCAAAGGCACTGGGGCAGGGAGGAGGGAAGGATGAGAATCCAGTGTAGCCCGTGTGGGCAGGAGGGGGGGTGGGGCGGCAGGAGGCCTGGGTGTCAGGCTGAGTTTCTGTGTATTTTGTGCTTCAGGAACTGGATTTTGCAAACCTTGGGGTGGCTGTCCAAGGTCTCCCGGAGATAGTCACCAGGAGGCCAGTCTTGTACAGAAGCGCATCCACAGAGCACCGGAGGCTGGTCACCACGTCCCACCAACCCACCCTTCTCAATCGTGGTCCCGCCTCTTTGCTCCCCAGTCCAGCCATCCTCTCTCCAGTGTCTACTGCTGTCAGAGCCCTGCCAGCCAGCCTGCCCCGCCCTCCCCCATCTCCCCAGTGAATTATTTGGGGAACGACCTTTATCTCTTGTGGTCTTCCTTGGCAGAGGTCAAGAATCCTTTGACGGGCTTCCCTGGTGGTGCAATGGTTAAGAATCCGCCTGCCAATGCAGGGGACATGGGATCCAGCCCTGGTCCGGGAAGATCCCACATGCCACGGAGCAACTAAGCCCATGCGCCACAACTACTGAGCCTGCGCTCTAGAGCCAGTGAGCCGCAACTACTGAGCCCATGTGCCACAACTACTGAGCCCGCACTCTAGAGCCCGTGCTCCACAGCAAGAGAGGCCACCGCAACGAGAAGCCCACGCACCGCAACGAAGGGTAGCCCCCGCTCACCGCAACTAGAGAAAGCCCACACGCAGCAACGAAGACCCAAGGCAGCCAAAGATAAATAAATAAAATAAATAAATAAATAAATAAGAATCCTTTGAGTTGGTTTCCTACGGTCCCTGGCTTTTACTCCCGCTTTTAAGAAGTAAACTAATCTGGTGAATTCTTGTGTGATGACCACTGATCCCTGAGGACACCCAGATGCTGGCGCCAATCCCAGCCTGGTCCCGCCTTCCCCGAGGGACCCAGGGAGCTACATGCCCTGCTCCGTCCTCCTGAGTGTTTATGAATCTCAGGCACAGAGGAGGTGGCCGTGCCTGCAGCTCCTCTCCCTCCGGCCTCTCTGGGTAACAGGGCAGGCCCGCCCCATCTCAGGGCTGTTTCTGGAGACAGATTCTTACCAGAAACTCCAGCCCAGGGGGTCTCGTGCTCCCTGAGGCTCTATATGCTCCCCAGGGCAGCTAGTCATGTGCTGCTGTCTCAGATGACCTCACCCTTCACATCTGTGCCCTGCCAGCTGGGTCAGCCCAGGGCTTCTGGTGCGAGTCAGCTGCCTTCTCTTGCAGAAAGCAGGCCACCTGTTCCGGCTCAGCGTGCCCCTCCTGAAGGCTGGTCTGTGAAGGCTTTCCTTCTTCCAAGACCCATCATCACAGCGACCACCATTCAGAGTGACTCCGAGCTTTGCCGTTGGCGGGGATTCTTCGCCGATGTTTTCAAAGCGGGGCGCGTGTTCTCGAGGCTGGCTTTGCCTCCTCTTTCCTCTGCAGCTCTCCTCCAAGCTTCTTCAAGGGGAGCCTGTTGCTGTCATTGAAAATGCCTCCAGGTCACTTTAAATAGATACGAGGGGTTTTTGAAAGTAAAATTCTGTGTCTGTGTGCCAACGCACATTGTGGAAACACACATTCCAGTCTTTTCAGTGTACCGTACATGGTTCCAATTTTTTAAATTGGATTTTAAGCTGGGGCGGGCGGGGACTGCATCAGAAGCCCTTTCCCCAAACCCCGTGGTCCCTGCGCACCCTCCACCCCAACACACACGTGGGTTCTGACATCTCTGCACCACCCCCACCTGGGCCCAGCCCCACCCCCCACCCCGTCACCTGGCGGGCTGATGGCCGGCACCAAGGTGAGCCCTGCAGTCACACTGAGGACGAGGGCTGGGGGCCATCACGCACAGACATTCACGGTGAGAGGAAGGGGCCGGTGATAATGGCGGCCAGAGGGCCGAGGGAGTGACGGGGCAGGGCTGATCTGACAGTCTGTGGAAGGTGGGCTTGACCAAGGTGGTGGAGGCAGCTGGGGTGGGAGCTGCATGTGGACCCCACCCTGTTGTAAACGCGCATTTCCTTTTTTTTTGCTTTACGATGTTGTGTTAGTTTCTATTGTACAATGAAGTGAATCAGCTCTCTGTATACACATATCCCCTCCCTCTTGGACCTCCCTCCCCCCGACCCTCATCCCACCCATGTAGGTCATCACAGAGCACGGAGCTGAGCTCCCTGTGCTGTACCGCAGGTTCCCACTAGCTCTCTATCGTACACAGGGTAGTTAAACACGCATTTCTGGCTTCTTCCTGTCAGGCCCCAGGGAAGCCGTCCAGCAGAGAGATCACCCCTTCCCAGCGCAGTCCTGTCCTCACAGCACACTGCTGGTGGGGCTGCCCTCTCCTGGTCCCTGGGGGACCGGCCCTGCCTTGGGGCTGGGACCCGATTCTCCTGCTGCGAGGCTGGCTGTCCTGGTGAGCAAGACAGGCTGGCAACGAGGCCCGAGGTGAGGCTGAGGCTCCTCACGCATTCCTTCATCAGAGTCACCGAATCCCCTTGGCCTGCCCCAGGGCCTGCGCTGGGCACTGGGGACAGAGATGTGGACCAGCCCACCTGTGTACCTGCCTCCAGGGGGGAGGTGGGGTAGCTAAGATGTGCTTGTGTAAATCCAAGAAAATGTCACCTCCTCTGAGAAGCCCTCCCTGACCTCCTTTCCTCCTCCCCAACTGAGGTGGCCTTTCCCTTGGTGAAGAAGGAATCTGACTGCCTGGGTTCAAGCTCTGGCTCTTCCTCTTGCTGGCTGTGGGCCCTGGGTCAGTCATTCCACCTCTGAGCCTCTGTTTCCTCATCTGTAAAAGGCGGTAGCAATATTACTTACCTCATAGAGTTATTGCAAGCATTAGGCAAAATCCAGGTACAACTCCTGGCATAGGGACCATTACATAGCATGCTCTCAGTAGCATTAATACTGGCTACTGTTATTGCCGTTGTTATTAAAATCACTCTTGCCCTGTTATAGGACTTCCTATCCTTGATTATACATGTATGTGTCTTGGCCACTAGCCCATAAGCTTCCAGAGAGCAGGAACCACGAAGTATTCATTTCCGCATCTCCAGCAAATTTCCTGGCAAACAACGATAGTAATAGTAATAACGATGGGATTGACGTATGTACACACTACGTATAAAACAGGTAACTCGTGAGAACCTGCTGTATAGCCCAGAGGACTCTACTGAATGCTCTGTGGTGACCTAAATGGGAAGGAGATCCAAAAAAGACGGGATATATGTACACGTGTAACTGGTTCACTTTGCTCTACAGCAGAAACTAACAGCATTGTAAAGCAACTCTACTCCAAAAAAAATTAATTAAAAAATGTTAAAAGGATAATAAAAAATAAGCAAAATGATTCTGTACGATGCTGAAAAAGAAACAGCAGCAGTAACAATAACCGTCACACCATCAGTTACCATTTCTTGAGCATCTACTCCCTGCCGGACACTGTTCCAGGCACTCCAGGTGGACTTTCATTCATCTCAGCGACGCTCCCAGGAAGGGGGCCTCACCCCCATTTCTCGGCCCTGCCCCAGGTCACAGAGCTGGTACTTATGACCCCTATGCCATCCGCAAACCACAGTAGGTCTGGGGCGAGGTGGGGGGCCTCTGTGAGGAGGCCTGGGTCCTGATCAGCCCCCATGCATCCCCGAGGGCTGACTGGACCCTGCCCCTGAGGACATCACCCTGTCTGGGTGTCAGGGTGCTTGCTGGCCCAGAGGGCACAGGGGTGGAGCGGGGGTCTGTCCTGCTGAGGCCCCTCCCTCCCTCCTTCACAATTTCCGGCTCCGGGTCCTCCACCCCGAATGACATTTGGGGCCTGTGGATGTTCCCTCTACACCCGATCCTGGGCACTGCCACTCCCAAGCGGGATGCAGTGAGGCCCCTCCCACGCCCAGCTGCAAATGTCCTGATGGGGTGGGGCTGTGGCCCTGAGCCGGCAAGGGGCTGGCCCGGAGTCACATGGCAAAACCCAAGTTGCCTCTGATTCTGCCTGAGGGGGGGGCATCGGAGGGGCTTCCAGAAGCCGCTGGAGGAGGTGCTGGCATGAGGTTGGGCCCGCCTGGGCCTCTCTCTGCTCCCGCCCGTTGCAGAGCTTTGCTTCATGTCAGCCTCGAGGCACAGACCTGGACAGTGGGTGGGTCTTCACCCTCTTGGGGTCGCAGACACTTTAAGAGTTTAAAGAAAGCCCCTGGGACTTCCCCGGCAGTCCAGTGGTTAGGACTCCACACTTCCATTGCAGGGGGCACAGGTTCAATCCCTGGCCAGGGAACTAAGATCCCACATGCCACTCGGTACAGCCAAAAGATAATAAAAACGGAAAACAAGCAAACAAGCCCCGGGCCTTCCACACAGACTCACCACTGGGGCCACAGCATCAGGGACCCCGAGGCCTGTCCCCAGTCAGCTCAGAACCCGTCTGCGGCGAGTCCTCAGGGCCTCACCCCAAAAACACACTCACGTGCGTGGGAACAAAGCTACCTGTGCCTCCTCTGCGTACGTGTAAAGGGGGCTGGTGAAGGCCTCCTGGTTCCTGGACGTCTCTCTGCATACCAGGTGTGTGGATGGAGCGCTCTTTTGAAGAGGGAAACGTCCAGAAGGGTTGAATTGAGGGTGTTCCCCTTTCCCACCTGAATGTCCTGCGCTAGTTCCTGAGAGGAACAAGCAGGGGTTCACTTGTCAGGGGATTGGGGTGCGGCGATGGGGTCGTGTCTCTCCTCTAACACAAATCTTAGATACCTAATAAGAGTGCTCAGACACCACCATTTCCCACCAAATTCCGCGTTCGGGGAGACTTGTGTCTCCGCACTTTGCGCTGAGTTGAACACTGAGCCCCCAGGTGCCGTGTGCTGAGTACACACCCATTCTACAGAGGCAGAAACTGAGGCGCAGCAAGGGTGTGTGACCTGCCCAGGTCACAGTAGTCAGCAGTCCACCCGGGCTCTGCCTGGCCCCCTGGCTTGGTGAGGGGAGTGGAGGAGGGCTGGGGAAAAGACCCCTGAGAGAGAACAAAGAGTGGCTGCAGCTCAGCCCGGAAAGCACAGGTAGGGGGTGAAGATGCAGCGAGACCAGCCCACAGCCCGGGGCGGTGTTTGAAGTGCTCCCGTGGACAGGCTGGACCTCGGCAGCCTTCCTGCATCCGGAGGCCAGCCCTACCTGGTCTGGACCTTCGGGTCTCCCTCATCTCCCCTCACTCATCTCGGAAGCCCCTCTGCCAGGATAAGGCCTCAGAGGCTACTTGGAGGGAGGTCCACAGGCATGACAGGATCCAGTGGAGCCAGGGTCACGGCCACACCCGCTCCGATGTGTGGAAAGAGTCAGAGCTGTCGCAACCCTAGGTTTGCACTTGATTGCCAAAGAGGGGTTGATTCCGTGGCTCAGGCATTGGCTTCTAAATACTAAAGAGGACGGTAAGTGATGGGGGAGGGACGGGAGGCTGGCCGGTGCCTTCACATGCCCCTCCCCTCACTGCTCCACACCGACACCTCTCCCCAAGGTGACAGTCACGCCCTCCCCAAAGCCCCCGACACGTGAAGCAACAATCGGTTCCTCCTCCTTGGGAAGAAGATGGGGATGCTGCCAGCTGACTCACTGAGCCTCATCCTGCAGGCGCCTCTCGGAAGGACAGCTGTCACACTGCTGCTGCCAGTTAAACATGTAACACGTACAGATTTTTGCTGAGAAGTCCTTGTCTCAAAACCGTGCCAGCCTGTGCTTGGCTGGATCTTCTAAGGACGAGTGGTCTCACTGTGCACAGTCAGTAGTGCCCGGTGTGGGCCTTCCCCCAGTGGCCGTTTCGTGCCACACCACCCCTGCCCCCACCAGAAGAGCTGGGGGTGCCCCAGAGGGCCAGATGTGCTTTAAAAAGTAGAGCACAGGACTTCCCTGGTGGCGCAGCGGTTAAGAACCTGCCTGCCAATGCAGGGGACACGGGTTCGAGCCCTGGTCTGGGAAGATCCCACATGCCGTGGAGCAACTAAGCCCGTGCGCCACAACTACTGAGCCTGCGCTCTAGAGTCCGCGAGCCACAACTACTGAGTCCACGCGCCACAATTACTGAAGCCTGTGCGCCTAGAGGCCATGCTCCACAACAAGAGAAGCCACCGCAGTGAGAAGCCCGCGCACCGCAACGAAGAGTAGCCCCTGCTTGCCGCAACTAGAGAAAGCCCGCGCGCAGAAACAAAGACCCAGCACAGCCAAGAATAAATAAATAGATAAATTTATATATATAAAAGCAGAGTGCTAGGCAACGCTGTGCGGAGAGCACTGAGGTGTGGGGAAAACCGGGGGCAGGTCAGTCATCCTTTGAAGGGCCCCCGGGCTCTGAGCCTCTGAACCACGGCCTCTGTTAAAAGAAGGAGAATTAGGTAATTAGGTCTCTGGAACTCACCCCTGATTTTGACAAACCCTCATCCACCTGCCTCAGGACCTGTCACTTAGCAGGTGACCTGGGTTCCTCCCTCAGAAACCAAGCTCTGAGTCAGGGTCTCCCTCCACTTCGCTCTCTTTGACAGCTAGAAAACTGCAACCAAACCTTGCCCCTCTCCCAGCAGGTCCTTCATCCCTGCTGAGCCCCTTCCCACCCTGGCGCCCTCCCCATGGTCATTAGCAATGCACCCCCGCCCCATCCGCGGCCTCCGCTCTGCTGTTGTGCCCTGGAGATGCTGCATCCCACCAAGAGGCAGCCTCCTTGCTCCTCACCTCTGCTTCCAGGTTGTCTCTCCTCCCTCCGTCCAACCTCCTATTGCTTTGACTCCCAGGCCTACTTCCCCATCCTGACCTGTCCCTGTCACTGTCAACACCCGCTGCTGGCCTCATGTCCTGGCTCGCTGCTTCCTCTCCACCCGGCTCCGGTCTCCATTCCCGGACACCGTACATCCACATTCCACTGTCTCAGTCCCCGTGGGCTCCTCCGATGCCCTTGCCCTCCACCCCACGCCCGTGCCACACGCTCACCGTGTCACCACCACGAACTGCTCCACGCCAGGACCCCATTCCAATCCTCTCATCCCAGGACCCTCACCCTTTCCTCTGCAAGCTGCTCCCCAGCTCCAGCGATGCTCCAGCCCCATGGACCGCCCAGACACTCACCTTACAGCTTTGTCACGAACCCACAGCTCCTTTCAGTCCCTCACTGCCCTGCTTCCCCAGCTTACATTCTTCTGGTCCGCTCGTTCAAAGATAAACTGAAGCATATTAAAACTGTTCAGTTTTGGGGACTCCCCTGGCAGTCCAGTGGTTAAGACTCCACACTTCCCACGCAGGGGGCACAGGTTCAATCCCTGGTCAGGGAACTAAGACCCCGCATGCCATGCGGCACGTCCAAAAATAAAGCAATAAAAATAAAAATGTTGAGTTTTTTGAGCAAAAACCAATTCTACTGGGGGAGTGCCAAAGGGGGAGTGGTTAGGAGCACCCCACCCACAGGAACTGGGGCGGGACCTCGTAGAGAAGACTTGGGAAGCAAAGCCAAGCCAACAAGGACAGTGCTCAGTGGGCTGTACCCTGAGCCGTGGCCTTACATGGGAAGCCCCGTGGGCTGCGTGTGATTGGCTGTCCTCAGGCTTCCATCTCTTCACCTCGAGGCGTTTATAGGCTTAGGTCTGGGTTTAGATTTGGCTGCCAAATCTAATCTAAGCGAACCTGCGGGCTCCCATTCAATGAAGGAGCGCGGGTCTCAGTGGCTCAGCATCTCCAGACAGCTCTGCACCTTCTCCATTTCTCTTCACCTCTATGCACCGTCCTTATAACCTGCACCCTCCTCCCCACTCTCATCAGTGACCTGGTTCTTTCCAGAAAGCAAGCAATCCCTTCCCTGCTGACCACACTCATGCCCGTCCCCACGGCGCCTGTCCCCATCACAGTGGTTGATGGCTTCCCAGCGCGTCCAAAGGCAGTCGCTCCCTCGCCACCCTCCTCCTCCCACCGGGTCCTCTTCTCTAAGCACTGGCTCCAGCCACCTTCGCTTCACCTTCCATACCATCCGCGCCTCTCTCCTTGACCCACACCTGCTGCACGCAAACACACTTTAAAACCAGCCTCTTCTAAAAGGCCCTCCCTCGACTGACCCCCACCTCTCCCTCCACCTTCTTCAGAGAGCTGACGCCCCTGGCAGTTCCCATGCTTTCCCCCACCCAAACCCCCTGAGGTTTTTTTCCCTCCCCGACACCCCGAGCCCCACGGCCACCTTCGAGATGGTCTTGTCTGCGTTGCCAAAGCCTGTGGGCAGTTACCTGCTCTCACTGTTCGTCTCAAGGTGTCTAGGACACCTGCTCTCTCCTTCCTCCCTGACCTCCATGCGGGACCACTGCAGGCTCTGTCTTCCCTGTTTCTCCGTTTACCCGTCCTGGACGTTCTCCTCTGGTCTCGTGACTTTAAATATCACCTCTACCCCAGCAACCCTCAAATCGTGTGCTCTGGCTTCTGCCCTGGCCTCCAGACCTGCACATCCAACTGTCCACTTGACATCTCACCTGCTGGTCCAGCAGCCTCTCCAGCTCAGCGTGGCCAAGGCAGGATCCCCAGCTGTCTTTCCAAATCCTTCCCTGTCCCCTCTTTCCCTCCACACTCATCTCCAATCCACCAGTAAGTCCACTTTTCTCTACCTCCAGGGTACTCCTCAACTGCGTCCGCCTCTCTCCATTGCCAACTCTACCCAACTAGTCCGAGCTGCCCCCCTCTCCTGGGTGCCTGCAGGGCCCCTAAGCGACCTGCCCACCCCCAGTTCCTCCTCCCCTCAGAGCCCCTTCTCCGCAAGCCGCCCCCAACCTGCTTCTCCTGGAGCCAATGGCCCCTTCTTAGAAGAATGTTTTTAAACATGTGAAATAAAATTCATAGACTCACAAAGGACACCACTTATTTTCAGCTACAATTATAAAAGTACATTTTAATTGTGATAGCATAATCGATGTGCTCCTTTGTTCATGCATTAAATAAGATCTAGGGAATTCCCTGGCGGTCTGGTAGTTAGGACTCCGTACTTCCATTGTATGGGACACAGGTTCAATCCCTGGTAGGGGAACTAAGATCCAGCAAGCGGTGTGGTGTGGCCAAAAATAAATACATAAATAATAAATTAATTAATAAATACTTATTTTAAAAAAAAGATCTAACAGGGGGTCTTTTCAGACACCATAATTTCAAAGTAATAAGCGTAAATATTATCTTGAAATTCACAACCATCACATGACGTAGAAAGATCTGTGATTTCTATTGGGAACAAAGTCACGGGTCCTTGTAAGAGCATTACTGTCGTTTGTTTCCCATATCTGTGTCTGAAGGAAATCCCACATTTCAGGTGGAGGTTCTGCAAATGAAGATGTATTAATACCTCTTTCCCACCCAAGCTTACAAGCCTAATGAATCCTATCCACTGAGGTTTGGACTCCAGGCAGATCTTCCCAACTTGTAAATAAGACTGTGTCCCTCCCCTGCCTGAGCCCTTGAGGGCTTCCTACTGCCACAAGAAGCAGATCTAGACTCCATACAGGGCCCTCCCAGGCCCCTGGTCGCCCCACACAGCCCCACTCCCAGCAACTCCCTCCCCTGTCCCCTTCTCTATCTTCCAGCCTCGAGGAGCTTTGCCCAGACTTGAAATTTGTGGATCTTATTACTCCAGCTCAGCTGTGTCTCCTTCTGGCTCCTCCCTCCCTCTCATTTTCATAAGGCTCATCCCTCGTACCCCGCATGTTTTTAGGGCACTGACATTCCAAGAAGTTTTCTCTGGTCACCCCAGTAAATGACTTCCCCTGACACTGTGTAGTTTATTTATTGTGATCACTGCTTCTTTTCTTTTTTAAAAAAATGTATTTTATTGACATAGTTGATTTACAATGTTGTGTTAATTTCTGCTGCAAAGCCAAGTGATTTAGTTATACATACGTATATATTCTTTTCCATTATGGTTTATCACAGGATATTGAATATAGTTCCCCGTGCTCTACAGTAGGACCTTGTTGTTTATCTGTTTTATATATAGTAGTTTGTATCTGCTAACCCCAGACTCTGAGTTGATCATCCCCCCGCCCCCTTTCCCCTTTGGTAACCATGAGTTTGTTTTCCATGTCTGTGAGTCTGTTTCTGTTTCGTAGATAAGTTCATTTGTGTCCTATTTTAGATTCCACATATAAGTGATATCATATGGTATTTGTATTTCCCTTTCTGACTTACTTCATTTAGTATGATAATCTCTAGGTCCATCCATGTTGCTGCCAATGGCATTATTTCATTCTTTTTTATGGCTCAGTAATATTCCATCGCATATATGTACCACATCCTCTTTATCCATTCATCTGAATTTAGGTTGTTTCCATGTCTTGGGTATGCACAGTTTCTGTCTGCTTCCGTATAGAAATGGACAATAGCCAGGTCATATATAAAAACAGAAGTCTGGCCCACAACCTGCAGCAACCAGCCCAGGACACCAGTCTATCATGTACAGTAGCCAGCCCGGGACACCTGCTGGGTAAGTTAGACTTGTAGGAAGTCAGACCACTACCTCCAGGAACCAGCCCAGAAAGTCAAACAATAACCCCATGACCATCGGCCTCAAAGGACCAGGATCTGATTAATCACGGACAGCTTCCCTCATTTTTGTCCCTGCTTCCAACTTAGTACTGAAGAAAGCCAAATACACTCAAAAACGGTTAAAATGGTAAATTTTATGTTCTGTATATTTTATCATGACTGAAAAGAAAAAGTGACTTAGAGCCAGAGCTGGGAAGCTGGGTGAGGGGCGGGGCTGAGGGGAGAAGTGAGGGGCACACGGGGCTGGTAGTGTGGTTAGGAAATGGCAGGCCAGGTGTATGGGAGTGGAAGGGCCACGGAGGGCAGGATGGTGGTAGGGTCAAGGCATCCCACCTCCCACAGGCTCATCCTCAGGCACTGGGAGTTGGTAACCGGGTGAAGGAGACCTTTCGCCATCCTGCCCTGCACTGTAGGAAGGGGTGAATGGAGCCAGCACAGCCAGGACAGGGGTGGGGGGGGTGGGGGGGCTCTCTGGATGTCCAGTCCCATGGAGGAAACAAACCCCAGAGTTCCCGGCACCTCCCACTCCCCTCCTTCTTCACAGCCGTTATGTTCTAGAAATTCACCAGTTCATCAGTGAATTCCAAATCGCTGCTCCTAGGGGAGATACAAGGTGGGGTTCCTGTGAGCTTCCGGTCACAACATTTTCATCAAGTGATCAACATACAACCTTGTGTGATGGGTGTTTCTGTTTAAAGAAACCTTGTGTGATATACACTGATAATTCATTAACACTGAACTCACGGCCACCAGCACTATTACTTGTGCCGGAACAAAGCCCACCTGACACACGCATTTTCTCCGTAAGGCTGTCACAGCCTCTTGAGCTTGGCAGCACCAGATGGCTCTTAGCCCCAGGCTTGGGGCCCTTTTTGTTTTTTTTTTTTTTGACTGCGTTGGGTCTTCGTTGCTGCACGCGGGCTCTCTCTAGCTGCGGTGAGCGGGGGCCACTCTTCGTGGCGGTGCGCGGGCTTCTCACAGCAGTGGCCTCTCCTGCCGCTCGGCACAGGCCCTAGGTACACGGGCCTCAGCAGTTGTGGCACGTGAGCTCAGTCGTTGTGGCACACTGGCTCAGCTGCTCCGCGGCACGTGGGATCTTCCCGGACCAGGGCTCGAACCCACGTCCTCTGCATTGGCAGGCGGATTCCCAACCACTGCACCACCAGGGAAGCCCCCTTTATTTTCGGGGGGGCCCATTTTAAACAGCAAAGTCACCACGAAAAAGCACCAAAATGTGAAATAAATAAATAAACCAGCCACGAGAAGGACCCTTGTTTATAGCAGGGACTGAAACAAGTGGCCTTGTTTGACAGCAGCCGGGAATGTATTGGGCAACTCCGATTTTTTGGCTGCTCTGCAGACGTCCATGAATGGCCGAAAACGAGCTGTGAGTATTAATCTGGAGTTACAAATATGCTTCAGTGAGTAGGCAAGTTTGCAAATAGACAACCCATAAACAATGAGGAGCGCTGAGCATTTGTTCATATTCCGAGCTGGTCTCTCATGCTCGACACCTCCTCATTGGTCTCCCGGCCAGGGGTCTGGCCATTTCCTATTCCATAAGATGAATAATCCTAGGACCATCCTCTTGAAGACTTACAGGCCAGGCAGACCTACCCCTGATAGTTCCAAGTGTCGTGGGGTTGACCCATGGTCCCAGTTTGTCTGGGACCAAAAGTTTTCCCAGGATGTAGGACTTTCAATGCCCAAACCAGAAGAGTCCCTGGCAAACTGAGCCAACTTGGACACTATCTATATGTGAAAATGATCTAAAAGTTTGAAATCTCAATTATTTAATATGGCTGAAAGTTGAAACCTTATTAAATATTTTTATCAAGATAAAATCAGTTGCAATTCTACTGTCCCATACCCACCTAGCTGCCAAAGTAAAAATGTATCAAGTTTCATGCGTTACGGCCAGGCCTGTGGATATACCAGCTTAATAGCAACATGAACTGCTTAATACTGCCAAGTATTCCTCAGTCTTCAGGTACAGCTATGGCCAAAACATCCCTTGTTATATCACAAGTACCAGGAATTAGAACACGAAGGGCAGCAAGAAAATGGACACTTGCTATTTCTGGGTAACGCCACCCTGTGTCCTGCGACCTAATTGCCTCCAGGCTATCAGATGGAAATTTGATCCTTCATTCCTAAATGCTTCGGCTGCCAGTAAACTTCTGAGTCCTGTGAGCTGTTCTAGCAAATCATAAGGGGGGAGTCGTGGGGTCCCCCGACGTTGGCGTCGACTCAGACAGAAGTGTGGGTACCCCGGGGACCCGATTTGCCCCTGGCGTCTGAAGCGGGGCCAGTCTTGTGGGACCGAGGCCTTCACCCGTGGGGTCTGTGCTAACTCTGGGTAGCAAGTGTCAGAACTGAACAGAACGACGGACACCCAGCTGGTGTTTCTGAGAGTCGTAGAAGTGGTGTTGGAAAAGTTATTGACATAATGGGTGTCAGAAGCATGGTGGGTAAAAACAGCTTACCCTGGGCTTCCCTGGTGGTGTAGTGGTTGAGAGTCCGCCTGCCATTGCGGGGGACACGGGTTCGTGCCCCGGTCCGGGAAGATCCCACATGCCGCGGAGCGGCTGGGCCCGTGAGCCATGGCCGCCGAGCCTGCGCGTCCGGAGCCTGTGCTCCGCAACGGGAGAGGCCACAACAGTGAGAGGCCCGCGTACCGCAAAAAAAAAAAACAACAAAAAAACAGCTTACCCTGGGGACTTCCCTGGCGGTCCAGTGGTTAAGACTCCACGTTCCCACTGCAGGAGGTGCGGGTTCGATCCCTGGTCGGGGAACTAATATCCCGCATGCCGTACAGCATGGCCTCCGCAAAAAAACAGCTTACCCTCACACGGTTACTTTCTCCCAATGGACCAGATAAGGAAACTAAGCTAAGAGGTAAATGATGCCTGCAAGGCCTAACTAACTCTGCTAATGAGGGGGGAAGCCAGCATTTGTGTTCAGCCGTCAGCCGTCTAATGTCAAAGCTCACAGACCCAGCCACAGCCTGCCCCGAGGGAGCACTGGGACATGGAACCCCTGCCCAGTCCTTTCTTCTCTTTGTTTGGGCAAAGGGCGAGTCCACTTGCTGTCAACATGCAGCCACGAAGAGGAGGTCACTCCTCAGCCCTGCTCCTTTCTCACCTACATCTGGGTCACGCCAGGGAGGACAGATTTCCCAGGCGGCCTGCCATAAATGTGTGTCTGTGGATGGGAAGAGAATACAAATGCCAGTGGCTGGCGGCAGGATGACTCATCCGGGGCCTGCGAGCACAGCCTCTAATTCCCGCCCCGAGCCTGGCCTTCCTGTCATTAGTCCTAAGGGTAGTCATGCAACGCAGGAGGGCTGGCAGGTGCAGGGTGAAGGGGTCCCAGGTAAGGGGAGGAGGTGCGAGATTGTGGCCCCAGCTGACCCTGACAACAGGCTCAGTTTTCCCACGCAGAAATCTCATTTCTGTCCCAGCCCTGAGTGTAGGGTGGGTGTGGAGGGCAGTCAGCCGAGACAGGCCTGTGAGTGCTGCCCCCCACCCCCACCCCGCTGCCCAGCAAAGCAGCATGGTCAGGGACAGACAGAGGGACCAGCCCTTTCCTTGCTCTGGGCCTCAATCTATGAAGTGTCTGTGTGATGTCGCTGTTGGCTCAGGTGGTCACTAGGGCCTGCAGCATCCACGCCCTGGGATTCCGGTCCATAGATGGGAGACAGAATGACCTACCCTGGGGGTCTGCAGTCCCCGAGGCAGCCCAGTCTCAGCCTCTGCCCTGATCCTGGGCCCCCTGACACCTCCAGGCACAGGCTCAGCCCAAGCAGGGGATGCCTCAGACTTGGGAAGCTGTGTGGGTGGGAGGGTCATGCATAACCCCTGTGTCCAGGGGCCTCACAGGTGACATTTTGAATCCTGGCAGCATCCCCACCCGTCGTTTTACAGAGGACACGGGGTGGGAGGTGGGGCCTGATCCCAAAGCCCACACTCTGCACTCCATGTGGGCCTTGGTGGAGAAGGGAGGGGGCTTCTCTGTCCACAAAACAGGGGGTAGGATGGCCCAGTAACCTGGGTTGCTGGCTGTGCAACTCTGGGCAAAGGCCTAAGCTCCCTGTGTGGGCTGCTCTGGAAATGCTCCGTGCAGTGTGGACACAGCGGTCAAGGGGACCCTAGACACTTCCTAAGGGTACCAGGAATCACCCAGGCCTGAGCCTCCTGAACTCCCATGGTCCTGCACTGCCCACCCCACCTCCCAGCACCAAGCACCTGTTATTCACAGTTTTTACTTAGAAGTGAAACTTTGAAAGGGAAGCTTCGTGTCATTATCATTAAATGAAAAATCTCTACCGCTTGCCGTGAACTGAAGACATCATACAAAACCCTGCAGGAAATCAGACATGAAATTCTATTTAGATGCTGGTGTCTGCTGAAGGCTTGCTGACTCGTAAAAAGGGAAATGATAAAGCGTCAAAAAGATATTAACAACCTAAGTGGGCCACTGTTAGTTTCTCCCTGGTTTAAGGGATGAAAAGGAACGGAAAGGGAGCTGTTTCTCTCCACGACACCCACTGTTATTGGAGCGTCGGAAAACTCTCTCCACCCTCACGCGGGCACGGGTCCTCCCCTCTCCTCTGCCCGGGTCCAGGCACTCCCAGCCCTCCGCCGCCCGCGTGCTGCCCCAGCATTGGGCGGCCCACCGGCTACCTCGCCTGGTCCGAGCGGGGGCGGGGCCGGCCGGGTGACGTCACGCCGGGAATGCCTGGGGTGAGTGCACCCGGGCCGGCTGAGAGCCAGAGTGGGCGCCGGGCGGAGACGCGGCGCTCTCGGACCCCGGACGCCCGACCCGCCGCCGCTATGTACGACCCCGAGCGCGGCTGGAGCCTGTCCTTCGCCGGCTGCGGCTTCCTGGGCATCTACCACATCGGAGTGACCCGCTGCCTGAGCGAGCGCGCCCCGCACCTCCTGCGCGACGCGCGCAGGTTCTTCGGGGCCTCGGCCGGGGCGCTGCACTGCGCCTTCTTACTCTCTGGGGTCCCGCTGGGTAGGTCCGGGCCGCCGCGGGGCTCCGCGCGGGGAGGGGGCGCGCGGTGGAGCCGGGATTGGAAACGGAAACTGCGGGGTACACCCGGGGTCTCCCCAGACGGATGCCTCCTCCAGTGCATCTTTTTGCCCCGCACCGGGGAGCTCTGTGGCCGGGCCTGGGAGGGGGGCGCGCCGGGTGAGCGCTCTTCTGGGTGTGGGAACCCGGAGCGCCTCCTCGCCTCGACACCCTTTTGGCGCCCGGGCTTGAAGAAAGCCCCCCCAGACCCAGCCTGGGACTGAGAGCCAGGTTGTCTCAGAGCGACGAGGAGGAGGGAGAGCGACGCCTGGGGTGGGGGGGCGGGGGGCGGGGAGGGGGGGGTCGGAGGCCCGATTTGCCCTGCTTCCGGCCAGGCCAGGAAGGAGGTTTTGGCCTGTGGCCCAGGGTGGCTTCCTTCTTCTCTCTGGGGACCAGAGGGACTGGAGACCCCCGGCCCCGGGCGCCTTTGATCTCCGCCCAGCTCTCGTGGGAGCTCTGGGGGCGGCTGGGTGCCTCTCAGGTAGAGGGCAACTTGCTGGTTTGGATTGAAAGATTTGGGTTGGGGAGAGGTGTTTTGCGGAGGGGGGGAGACGGGGGTGAGGGGAGGTAGGAAAGTTGTCTCTTCCTTTTCCAGTGTTTGAGACCCTTCTTGGGGGCTGGACATCCCACATCCCCTCCTCTTCTCGCCACCACACCCCTGCTCAGTGCCCTGGAAACGAGGTCCTGTGCCTTTGAATCTTGTTCTAGTGAAGCATCTCTGTAATCGTGGGTACCAGTGGGAGGGGCGGACTGGGGCTTGTGGCCAGCTGGCCTAAATCACTAGGGTATGACATCCTTGGCCTGGGATCCTAGCCAGGGAGCAGGGCCTGGAGCAAGTGGCAGCATGGAGCTGTTGGCAGCCAGAGGCCCCCAGACAGGAAGGTAATGCACCTTTTCATTAGCCCCTGTTTGTCTGGGCTTCCTTAACGGTTTACTCTTTACTCTACCCAGGGATTGCTGTGTCGGACACTGGCAGCAGGAATCCCTTGCTAGTAAGCACGGCCCTGCCATTGGATGGGATCAGGGAGCAGACCCTGGGCTGATGGAGAGGTGGAGATTAGGAGAGGCCACCGTGGCCGCCTTCCCCATCGAGGGGGAGAGGAGCAAAGGGCAGGAAATGTGACCTCAAGGAGGATCAGACTGGCCACCTTGGGCCTGAGCCAGCCCTTGTGTCCCAGAGTTGTGACCTGGAGACAGCCACACGGTCCAATGTTTAATTGGGACCAGATTCAAATGCACAGACGCCAGCACGTGAAGTGCCCTGACTCCAGCGTAGAGAGCGTTCCTGACAGGCAGAGGACAGGTGCGGCCTGGGGTTGTGTCCTGCAGGGGCTGGCTCGGGACCACCAAGTCCCTGGAAGGTGGATCTAGAGGTCCTGGCAAGAGCTGCTCCGGAGGTTCTGGGAGCCCCAGCTTCCTGCTTTAACTGCCTGTCTCACTTGGGGACCGCCGGGGAGCATTTCCCAGGGCCTGTGACTTGGGCATGGCTCCTGAGAGCGCCTCCAAACCCAGGCTGACTTGGCAGGAGAGACTGGCAGAACCAGCCAGCTGTGTGTAATTTTGTGCCTCCTGCCGGGGCTCAGTGGGGCCACATGTGCAGGGAGAGCTGAGCGGAGGTCGGAAGCGGGTCGGGACCTGCTGATGTGTGTCCGGCCTTCTGCATCCCAGGATCTATGGATGACTAGGGCTCGGGCTGGGACAGGTACTCTGTCCAGGGCAGTGCAGACCAGCCAGAGGGGGCCAGGCCAGTGAGTGAGGGCAGCTGCAGCATGCACGTGCCCTGTGCCCACTGGATGGTCTGGTAATTGTGACATTAGAGGTTAAAAGTGAAGTCTAGTTGTTTATTAGGTGCTTCATCTGGGTTGAGCACCTATAGTTTGTAGTGTATCTAATCTTCTCTATTTCCAAAAGGTAGTTGAGTGTGGTCCCGCGTTAAAAACATGCAGTCTGAGACTCAGAGAGGCAGTGAAGTGGCTTAGTTTAGCGGCTCAGCTAGTAAGAGGTGGAGGCAGGATTCAAACTCAGGTCCAAGGCTGTGCTTGCTGTCTGCTCCCTTCAGTGTTAGGCCCATTCGTGCTCAAGGTCCGACGCCATGAGTGCCTGGCTTCTGGCCTTGACGGAGGGATGGAGGTGAGGAGAGGGTTCACGGGGCCTCTGGAGGCTCGTTCCTGTGGCCAGGGAGGGCCTAGAGCACTAACTTACAGAAATAGGCAATCTTACATTTCCTAGTAGCCACGTGGAAAAAGTAAAAGACATAAAGTGAAATTAAGTTTATTTATCCCAGTCCAGCCAAAATATTATCATTTTCACATCTAATCAATATAAGACATTACTCATGAGATATTTTACATCTTGTTGTTGTTCTTGTTGCTCTAAGCCTTTGAGATCCAGTGTGCCTTTTACCCAGCTCAGTTTGGGCTAGCCGCATCTCAGGCCCGGGAGCCACACGTGGCTGCCGGATCGGACAGCCCAGGCCTAGAGAAAGGGAAAGGTCAGCAGCTTCCCTGCTGCCAGGTTTCTGGTCCTGCCACAAAGCATTCCCATCTCCAGGGTGGTACATTCCTTTGTATACTTGTCTCTCTCCGTCCAGAGCAGACATTGGAGGCCCTCGTGGACCTTGTCCGGAGCGCCAGGAGTCGGAACATTGGCGTCCTCCACCCGACCTTCAGTTTGAACAAGCACGTCCGAGATGGTCTCCAGAGACACCTCCCAGACAACGTCCACCAGCTCATCTCGGGCAAAATTGTCATCTCGCTCACCAGAGTGGCCGATGGAGAAAACGTGCTGGTGTCTGATTTTCGGTCCAAAGACGAAGTCGTGGACGTAAGCAGTTTGCTTATCTGGGTGCTGTCAAGTCATAAAGACCGTTTCATTTCAGAAGCAACAAAGAGAGGGCTGTCGTAAGCCGCCTGACCCGTTCTTTTCTTAAGATGCAAAAGAACCTGGTTGCCCACGATACTGGCTGTAGCTTCCTGTACCAGGGTGATACGAACTCTGAGTGCATCCAGCGGTCTGGTCCAGAGCATATGCAAAACTGGAGTGTTCCAGGACACTTTCAGTTTCAAATAACCCCTCCCCATCCTTCAAGGCTTGGCTTATGACCTTTTGCTCCAGGGACCTCATCCCACATGTGTCCCTCCTCCCAGTGATGCCTGTTCCTTAAGGAGGACCCCTCCAGCGAAGTCCCACAAGGGTGGGAGTGTGTCTTATTTGCCTCTAGCACAGAGAAGCTCACTGGCAATATGAAACTACCACTTAGTTTGACTGAGGCCTTTTATGAGAACTGCTTGGATATCATTTCACTTAACACAGGTCCCTACGAGCACGCAGCCTGGCACATATAACCAGCAGCTTCTCAGCAGCCAGTGCCCTCTTCCACTTAACCTTGTTTGTGGAGGCTTTCTCTAGGCAGCCAGCACCTGTGCGTTCCCACGTGAGCCCTTTCTCTCACTGCATCAGCGTTACATCCTGCTTGATGCTCGCTAGCATGGCGCGACTCAAAGCGTGGGCCCCGGACCAGCAGTCGCAGCAGCGCCATCGCCTGGGAGCTTGTTAGAATTGCAGGCTCTCAGGCCCCGCCTCCAAGCTGCAGCATCAGAGCCTTAGGGGTGGGGCACCGAGTCTGTGGTTCGCCAAGCTCTCCAGGCGATTCTGATGAACCTCAGCGTTTGCAAAGCCCTGATCTAGCCCCTTCCCTGTCAATCAGCTAGTCACCAACTCTTGGTTCTGTCTCTGATGGCCCAGTGTGACCCTCGTGGGGAGCAGGGGCAAGAAGCTACAGTCTGCAGATGGTGTCGTTAGAGAATTGGTACTTGGGCCTGAAATAATAAGTGTGTAGGTTGGTTCATGTTCGTTCAACCATTTATTAAAGCACCTCCTCTGTGCCAGGAGTGTTTTCAGGCTTGTTGCTCTCCTAGCTTGGAGAAGGCTTATAAAGACCCAGGGGAACAAAAGGCAGCCTGCTCTGGGCTGTGGTTTCACTCCCTTTTGTCTCCACAGGCCTTGTCTTGTTCCTCCTTCGTGCCTTTCTTCAGTGGCTTGATCCCCCCCTCCTTCAGAGGCGTGGTAAGTCCGCTTTTAAACTGTGTTTGAGGGAATTCCCTGGTGGTCCAGTGGTTAGGACACCTCACTTTCACTGCCAAGGGCCCGGGGTTCAATCCCTGGTCGGGGAACTAAGATCCAGCAAGCCAAGTGTCCAAAAAAAAAAAAAAAAGAGGCACTGGGCTCAGGTACCCTGGGCCCCTGAGACCTGTCCCCAGACTCGGAGCCTTTTTGCCTCTCAGCCTGCAGACAGAGATTCCATAGCTGGCCCCCTTCCGGGCTCTGTGGGCAGCAAAACCAACTTCGTGTAGAATAATTAGCTGGTTATCTGCAAGGTAAGCTCTTCAGTTAATCTTTTGTTTCTTTTTATTTTGGGAATTTTTTTTTAACATCTTTATTGGAGTAAAATTGCTTTACAGTGTTGTGTTAGTTTCTGCTGTATAACAAAGTGAATCGGCTGTATGTATACATATATCCCACATCCCCTCCTTCTTGCGTCTCCCTCCCACCGTCCCTATCCCACCCCTCTAGGTGGTCACAAAGCACGGAGCTGATCTCCCTGTGCTATGCAGCTGCTTCCCACTAGCTACCTATTTTACATTTGGTAGTGTATATATGTCAGTACTACTCTCTCACTTTGTGCCAGCTTACCCTTCCCCCTCCCCGTGTCCTCAAGTCCATTGTCTATGTCTGCATCTTTGTTCCTGTCCCGCCCCTAGGTTCATCATAAGCATTTTTTTTGATTCCACATGTATGTGTTAGCATGCAGTATTTTTCTCTTTCTGACTTACTTCACTCTGTATGACAGACTCTAGGTCCATCCACCTCACTACGAATAACTCAATTTCATTTCTTTTTATGGCTGAGTAATATTCCATTGTATATATGTGCCACATCTTCTTTATCCATTCATCTGTCAGTGGACACTTAGGTTGCTTCCATGTCCCGGCTGTTGTAAATAGAGCTGCAGTGAACATCGTGGTGCGTGTCTCTTTTTGAATTATGGTTTGCTCAGGGTATATGCCCAGTAGTAGGATTGCTGGGTCATATGGTAGTTCTATTTTTAGCTTTTTAAGGAACCTCCATACTGTTCTCCATAATGGCTGTATCAATTTACATTCCTACCAACAGTGCAGGAGGGTTCCCTTTTCTCCACACCCTCTCCAGCATTTATGGTTTGTAGGTTTTTTGATGATGGCCTTTCTGACCGGTGTGAGGTGACACCTCATTGCGGTTTTGATCTGCATTTCTCTAATGATTAGTGATGTTGAGCATCCTTTCATGTGTTTGTTGGCAATCTGTATACCTTCTTTGGAGAAATGTCTATTTAGGTTTTCTGCCCATTTTTGGATTGGGTTGTTTGTTATTTTGATACTGAGCTGCATGTGCTGCTTGTATACTTTGGAGATTAATCCTTTGTCAGCTGCTTCGTTTGCAAATATTTTCTCCCATCTGAGGGTTACCTTTTTGTCTTGTTTATGGTCTCCTTTGCTGTGCAAAAGCTTTGAAGTTTCATTAGGTCCCATTTGTTTATTTTTGGTTTTATTTCCATTTCTCTAGGAGGTGGATCAAAAAGGATCTTGCTGTGATTTATGTCATAGAGTGTTCTGCCTATATTTTCCTCTAAGAGTTTTAAGTGTCTGGCCTTACATTTAGGTATTTAATCCATTTTGAGTTTATTTCTGTGTATGGTGTTAGGGAGTGTTCTAATTTCATTCTTTTACATTTTGAGTTTATTTCTGTGTATGGTGTTAGGGAGTGTTCTAATTTCATTGAAGAGGCTGTCTTTTCTCCATTGTATATTCTTGTCACCTTTATCAAAAAATAAGGTGACCATATGTGCGTGGGTTTATCTCTGGGCCTTCTATCCTGTTCCATTGATCTGTATTTCTGTTTTTGGGCCAGTACCGTATTTTGTAGCTTTGTAGTATAGTCTTAAGTCCGGGAGCCTGATTCCTCCAGCTCCATTTTTCTTTCTCAAGATTGCTTTGGCTATTCGGGGTCTTTTGTGTTTCCATAAAAATTGTGAACGTTTTTGTTCTAGGTCTGTGAAAAATGCCATTGGTAGTTTTATAGGGATTGCTTTGAATCTGTAGATTGCTTTGGGTAGTATAGTCATTTTCACAATTCACTTAATCTTCACATGAGCACTGAAACAGGTGCCCAGTGGCCTATTAAGGTATAAGATACTTAAGAGTCAGTTACTCACTTAAGGTAATAAGTTTTTTTTTTTTTTCTTGGCTGCATTGGGTCCTCGTTGGGGCGTGCGGGCTTTCTTTCATTGCAGCAAGTGGGGGCTACTCTTCGTTGCCGTGCGCGGGCTTCTCATTGCGGTGGCTTCTTTTGTTTTGGGGCACGGGCTTCAGTAGTTGTGGCACACAGGCTCAGTAGTTGTGGCTCGTGGGCTCTAGAAAGCAGGCTCAGTAGTTGTGGTGCACGGGCTTAGTTGCTCTGTGGCATGTGGGATCTTCCCGGACCAGGGCTCGAACCTGTGTCCCCTGCATCGGCAGGAGGATTCTTAACCGCTACACCACCAGGGAAAACCGGTAATAAGGCTTTATTCTTAGGGGTTGAGGGTTATAATCCTCTCTGGGTCTGACTCTATCCTTTTCAGCCCGTGGCTTAGGGCAGAAGCGGCCAACAGGGCTGCAATTTGGTTCCATTCAACAAAGATGTAAACGCACGTGGCTAGTCCTGAGCCCTGCCTCTGGTGGAAAAACAGAAGTTGAGGTGTTTGTCCTGCAGGCTCTGGACTGGATGCTGGGCTGTGCTGGACCACCCGGCAGCCTCCTTCTAGGGCAGCAGTTATCAGATGATTCTGTCTTCCCACCCGGGAACATCTGGCGATGTCTGGAGACAGTTTAGGTTGTTACAGCTGTGGGAGAGAAGACACAACATCCCAGTGTGTCAGCAGGAAGGCATTTTAGAAACCCTCCTGGTTCATGCTTTAACAGCAGCACGGTCCTCAATTGGCAAAGCAAGTTGCAAAGGCAGGTTACAGGTAGCCTCACTCATGCCCCAGAGCATCCCCGGGACAGACACATAGTTGCCCCTATTTACAGATGAGAAAACTGAGGCCTGGAGCCGTGAAGTGATCACCTGCAATTCTAACAGCGCCAGCCTGGCAGACAAACCTAGAATCACATGTCTGCTCTAGCCCACGTTAGCTGGACTACTTTGGACACATTTCTTAACCTCTCTGAGATTGAATTGGCAAAGGAGGGTTACTAGTACTGAGGGTTGATAGTGGTACACAGCTGTAGCATTGTTGTGGGAATTACATGCGATGCATAGAGCCTGGCACAGGTGAGTATTCGGTAAATACGGGTGGTTTTGTCATTGCCGTTATCTTTTCATTTCCCCCAGGCTGTTCCAGCTGTGGTGCACACACAGTCACCCCCCTCCCCCCCCCGTGTGCTCAGATGAAACCTGCCGATAATTAGAGCAAAACGTTGAGGTTCCACTGAGCGAACTCAGAATGTTCCTGTAGAAAAGTTCAGGGTGGAGGGAAAATTATACAGGACAGAGGAGTCATTGGACTTTATCCCTTGAGTGGAAAAAGAGTGGGTATATGTATATGTGTAACTGATTGGCTTTGCTGTACAGTAGAAACTAACACAACACTGTAAATCAACTAGACTCCAATAAAAACTAATTTTAAAAAATAAATAATAATTTAAAAATAGTCAGCTCCTTCCTCCCTCCTCAGTCTTAACTAAAGATTCCCGACATTTGGTCCTGTGTCCCTTTCTGCCAGTGAGGGTTTTGATGCCTTCCTGTATCTTCCATAGAAATCACACGGCAACAATTTACTGCTGTGTGTGCAAATCTGATCATTTTTGGACTCAAGGCAAGAATCTCTTGATAGCTAAGCCATGGCTGAACGTGCCTGATTCTTTTTTGGACTTGTTTTAGGCCAAGGTGTGCCCTGAGATTTCTCCCTTCGGAAGGATTGGCTGGGGAAATTCTCCCAGTTGCGATATTTGAAGGCCCCCCCCCGCCCCGTCTGTGGGCACCAACAGCTGGGCCATGATGGTCGTCGGTTTGGGAATCATTCTAGACATTGGTTTCACAGGTGTAGACTCAGTCCAAATTGTACCAAAACCTGCCTGCCCCAGCCTGGCCGTGGGCACTAAGGTTGTTCAAGGATATGGCTACAGGAAAACTGATTCTCACAGTACTTACCCCAAATGCACCTTTGTTGTGGGATAAGATGCCATTTTCAGAGAGCTCGAGTCCCAGGTTCACTGCGTCATTCAAGTCTCCAGTGCAGCCTCTCATTTCCCAGGTGTGGACGGGCTCACAGGTTAAGTGTCTTGTCCAAGATTCCTAAAGCAGCAAGGGCCTCTGGAATTGAACCCATGACCGTCTGTCTCCCTTAGGGCCAGGTCGACATCATACTCTGTCCCCAGTGCACACAGCGCCCCTGGTCTAAGCAAGTTACATGGGTATGCCTAGGGACGCCCACCTGGGCTCGGGACTTGGCCGTGACGATGTGGGCCAGACGCCAGCCTCCGTCTGCCTCTTGGCCAGGCACTTTTTTGTGCAGTGTGCAAACTACACAGCAGCAGGTGGCAACCCTGAGCGCCAGCCTACAGCCTGGCCTGGCACAGAAATGCTCAGTAGGGATTTGCTGAAAGAGTGACCCCAAAGCCCCTCACCGTATGTGCCTGCAGCTCTGAGAAGCCTCTGGCCATAATCTGAAACACACAGAAAACCCCAACCCAGAGCTTCTGACAGTATGTCCTTTTTTTTTCTCTCCCTCAAAAGCGATACGTAGATGGAGCAGTGAGTAACATCATACCCTTCTTTGATACCAAAACGACCATCACTGTTTCCCCCTTCTATGGGGAGAGTGACATCTGCCCCAAAGTCAAGTCCACGAACTTTCTTCACGTGGACTTCACCAAGCTCAGTGTACGCCTCTGCTCCGAGAACCTCTACCTATTAACCCGGGTGCTATTCCCTGCGGATCTCAAGGTGAGGGGGCCTGGGGGCATTTAAACAGCACCGCTGTTCAGATCCCACCTCCAGGGGCTATAGTGTACGTATGGGCAGCCTGGATAGTAGGATTTTTTTTTTAATTACCCCAATGATTCTTATTTGCATCCATGGTCAAGAACTACACTGCAGGACTTCCCTGGTGGCACAGTGGTTAAGAATCCGCCTGCTGGGCAACTAAGCCCATAAGCCACAACTACTGAGCCCATGTGCTGCAACTACTGAGCCTGCACTCTAGAGCCCATGAGCCACAACTACTGAGCCCATGTGCTGCAACTACTGAGCCTGCACTCTAGAGCCCATGAGCCACAACTACTGAGCCCATGTGCTGCAACTACTGAGCCTGCACTCTAGAGCCCATGAGCCACAACTACTGAGCCCATGCACCACAACTACTGAGCCTGCACTCTAGAGCCCATGAGCCACAACTACTGAGCCCATGCACCACAACTACTGAGCCTGCACTCTAGAGCCCATGAGCCACAACTACTGAGTCCATGTGCTGCAACTACTGAGCCTGCACTCTAGAGCCCATGAGCCACAACTACTGAGCCCATGTGCTGCAACTACTGGAGCCGGTGTGCCTAGAGCCCGTGCTCCGCAACAAGAGAAGCCACTGCAATGAGAAGCTTGTGCAATGAAGAGTAGCCCCCGCTCGCCACAACTAGAGAATGCCTACGCGTAGCAATGAAGACTCAGTGCGGCCAAAAAAATAAAGAACTACACTGCATTTGGTGGTTTAATTTTTTTTTTTTTTTTTTTTTTTTTTGGCTTGTGGGATCTTCAGAGATTGAACCTGGGCCCTTGGCAGTGAAAGCTCGGAGTCCTAACCACTGGACCGCTGGGGAATTCCCAGTTTAATCTTTTTTTTGATTGTCGTTGTAGCGTGGTGGACCTTATCACCCTAACATAGTAAGAAAGTGGGTAGAATCTGCACAGTGCCAGTTCTCTGGGGAGAAGGAAGGCCGTGCCATGCAATGTATATGTCAGCGTGTGCTCGCGGGGAGAGGGAAGGCTGGACAGCAGGATTGGTTTGCCCGTGTGGTTTGTACACCGAGGAGCGAAGGAGGCAGCTCTTACTGTCCCACGACAAGTAGATCAGGCCCTGGTGTTTGTTAGGGTGGAGGCTCGTCCAGGGACCCAGGGAGACCAGAGAAACCAGCACCCGTCATGCTGGGGTGCCAGCTGCACGGAGGAGGTGTCATTCGAGCTGAGTCCTGCAGGAAAGCAGAGCCCTGTTCCACCCCGCAGCGGTTGCGCTGGGCACATGGCAGCGGCTTGGAGCTTGGGGGATTCTCGGCTTTGGGTCTGCCGTCTTCGGGTGATGTTGAAAGGAATGGTGCCTAGTGACTGCCCCCCTGCAGTTAATTTACTTGATTTGTTCACAGGTGCTTGGAGAGCTATGCTTTCAAGGATATTTAGACACGGTCAGGTTCTTGGAAGAGAATGGTATGTATGGTAGGGCAACTGAAGTGCCCCTTTAACAAGCTTTCTGTTCACAGTCTTGGTCCACAGTCTTGACTCCATCACTCAGCACTCAGCACCTTCACCCACCGTCTCGCTCGGCCCTCTCATTAGTCCCGCGAGATAGGAAATATTTGCCCCATTTTACAGATGGGGAAACAGAGGCTTGGAGAGGCAGCCCAGGTCCGCACTCCACTCACTGGGGAGCAGAGCTGGGACCTACCTGAACCCGGATGTCACAGCCCTAGGGCTGTTAGCTCTCCCTCTGCGGTGTCACCTGTCTGTGTGCTGAAGGCAGTTCCTTTGTTTTTCTTTTCTGCTTTTGGACAATTGTGAACCTTTAGTTTGATAAAGAAGGAAGACAAACAGTTTCTGGGCCGCAGGTGACAGAATAGCTCCCTCGAGGCGGGTGTGGGCCACGCCCACTAGCCCAGCTGTGTTCTGGGGAAGGTTCCTGCCTTTGACTCATCCTGGCTCGTGCAGGCTGGGGGACTTGGGTTCTGGAAATGTTAGAGTGGAACCAAATATGTTTGGGGCTGTTTTTCTTCGATACTGAAGGTTGGTTCATGCATTAATCCTCTGAATTAGCCTTTGGCCAAGACCGAGGAGATGGTGTGGTTCACGGGACATACATGTATTTATCTACTCAGAAAACGTTCACTGCGTACCGTCTAGGTGTGAGGCAATTGACGACTCCACAGCGAACAGACGGATGTGGCCCCTGCCCTCCTGGACCTTAGTCCCGTGGCTGTTGCCGAAATAGTGGCTTCCCTGTGCACCGATGCCGAACAGAAATATGGAGACAGAGATTTTGGAGGAAGACAGAGATTGCTTTATTTTTCGGCCAGGCAGAAGGGAAGACACGGCAGCCTAGGGCCTCAAGAACTGTGTCCCCCCTGCTTCGGGAATCGGAGAAGATTTTATATGTGGGGCTCGCAGTCTGGGGTATATGATAGGATCAAAGTAGTGAAGGTCTTGCATTCTTCTTCTTCCTGCATTATTTCAAAATAGTCACAGCTGGTGTCACGTCAGGCAGCCGGGTAATTGGGTCCGTTTGTCTCTGGGCTGTTGGCCTGTGACCTTTTTTCTGAAATGCAAATCCTGCAAGGGGTGGTTTGCTGCAAGGGAGAGCAGGATGTAATTCACGTAATGTTAAAGAGTCATAGGTTAGCTTTGTGAAGTACAGATCGAGTTACAGAAACTACAGGTTAGTGACAGTTAAGAAACACGACCAGGAGTGATGAGCTCTTTCAGGCCACGTTATGATTCTTCTCTTTCTCTAGTCTGTTTCACTGTTCCCTTTATTTTCCTTGTTCTCAGGAGAGGGAAAACTTCATTTCTATTTTTGCTGCAACATGGTCGGGGACAGATATGTCAAGAGAAGGCTGACGGTGTGCTCGGTTGCCCTGGCAGGAAGATACAGGATGCTGTAGGATCACACAGGGAGTGAGGGGACCTGCAAGGCAGGGGAAGGCAGGGCTTCAGGAGGGTGTGAATCCGTGTTGACACTTTGAGGGCGAACAGGAGCATTCTAGGCGTGGGGGACATGAACACGAGGTGCAAAGAAGGCGTGTGTAACTGGAGTGGCGGGAGTGGGGCACCCGGAGAGATGGACAGAAAGGAGAGGGGCGGGAATGGCAGTAAGTGAAAAGTTGGGGGACAAGGTTGGGCCTCACGGATGTGGTGAAAGGGTCTGCATCCCACAGCAATAGAGAGCCACGGAGGGCTGCCGAGGCGGGAGTGAGGGTGGTCAGAGGGAGCTTTGGAAGCTCCCCCCCCCCCCCCCGCCCCTGGCCGCAGTGCAGAGAGTGTGACGGCAGCATCCAGGAGGTCGAGGAGGCCGCCGTGGGCTTGGCCGGGGTCACGGCAGCAAGGGTGGTGGAAGGGGCCCAAGGGGACAGGACTTGGAGGCGACCAACCAGAGATTCGGGAGGAGGAAGACTTAGGGATGGAGACCTGGCCTCTGGCTTCTGCAGCCGGCACTGGGGGAGAGGGGCTCTGCTCAGTGTTCGGGCCCTCAGGAGGGCGAGGGTTCTGCAGGGAAGCTCAGGCCCGATTGCCGTGCCCCGGGGGCACATTTGGGTGGTCGTGCAAGAAGCACAGTGATGTCAGAGTCCGAGGTTCTGGAAAGCGGTCTGGACTGGGGATGAAATTTGGAAGCAACATGGAAATAAAAAACAGTGATGGACCCTGTGGAAGTTACTAGGTGACTTTGGGCAAGCCACCTCCCCTCTCTGGGCCTCCGTTTCCACATCTCTAGCAAAAGACATTTGGATTAAATGACGCCAGGTGATTCTTGGTAATTCTAAAGACTGGCATGTGGCTGGGTGCTTGCGGCATCGGTGCTGGGTTTGGGTTTAATGATCTAAGAGAGGTCCTCCCTCTGCCAGGCTGGCCGCCTCGGGGTCCTGCAGAGGACCCGTGGGGCTCGGCCAGGTGTCCTCTGGGAACAGATTCTCTGAAACATGCCTAAGGGAAAGTAAGTCCCAGGGTGTGAGCTGTGTGTCTAAAAGAGGCCGGAAAGATCCAGGGGAGCGTAACTGGGAGCTGTAACTTGGGAGCAAGGTGTGGGCATCCAGGGGCAGCCTCTGGTCTTTTTTTTGTGAATTCTTCTTCTTGCATCCTCTTTTTTTTTTTTTAATTAATTAATTTATCTTTGGCTGCGATGCGTCTTTGTTGCTGCGCATGGGCTTTCTCTACTTGCGGCGAGCGGGCTTCTCCACGGGCTCTAGGAGCGCGGGCTTCAGTAGTTGCAGCACGCTTGCTCAGTAGTTGTGGCTCACGGGCTCCAGAGCTCAGGCTCAGTAGTTGTGGTGCACAGGCTTCGTTGCTCCGCGGCATGTGGGATCTTCCCAGACCAGGGCTCGAACCCGTGTCCCCTGCCTTGGCAGGCGGATTCTTAACCACTGCACCACCAGGGAGGTCCAGCCCCAGGTCTTTTAATCTGAGGTTGGAAGCAAGAGGTGAGCCGAGGCAGGCGTGGGCATCCGAAACTACCTGTCCCACTGCCCCCACCCAGTGTGCGAGCAGGAACCACCCACTGGTATTGGCTCCTGAGCCCCGGCACCTAGGGCAGGGCCTGCACAAACCCCCTGACCTAATGCTTCTTTCGAGGCCGTGTGATGGAAGGGTGCCATCTTTGACATCACATCTCAGTTCGATTCTCGCTGTGCCACGTATTGGCTGTGTGGCTTTGGACAAATCTCTTAACCTCTCTGTGCTTCTGATTCCTCAGCTGAAAAGCGGAGATGATGATAATGGTAGCAGTTGAATGGCTGCTGCGTGGCCTTGACCGCTGGCTTAACCAGTGGTTCCGTTACTATAAATTAGTTATAACCCTTAGCTTTGAACATCAAGAATCCACACGTGGCTCCAGAGCCCACACAGCTGGTGAGTGATGGAGCCAGGTGCCCTCGTAACATCCATCCGGCGTCAAAGCCCCGCACTCCTTTCTCCCTGCTAGGACTGCCTGCCCTCGTTGATCTCCGCCTTGTACTAATAACAGGCCTGCAGCTTCCCTCTAATTCGGTGGGCAGGTGTGTGTGAGTGAGCAATGACCCCGACGCCCGAAATTGCCTGACGGGTTTGTTTCTGTGCCCTTCGCAGGCATCTGTGACAGGCCCCCTCTGTGCCTGAGTGCATCGCCAGCAGAGTCGGAAGTCCTTGAGGCCTCCTGGGAGCACGGGAGCCTGCAGTCTTCCCCGAGCATGGCCGCCGGGGAGGCGAGGCCTGAGGAAGCCACACTGCTGGATCACCCACACCTCAGCATCCTGCCCTGGGACGACAGCACCCTGGAGACCCTGTCGCCCAGGCTCACCATAGGTGCCGGCCCTGGGGGCGGGACGGCAGAGGCTCTCTGTGACCCTTTATGAGGCAGAAAGGTGGCTTCCCTGTGTGCTGTGGAGGAAGGTCATGCAGCTGCGTGGGAAGAGATGGGGCGGAGCGACTAGGGCAGGCCCGTTGGGACCCGCACCGCCCAGCACGGGCCTCCCATCCCCCTGGGTCCTTGCCCAGTCTCCCTTCCCATGGGGGCTGGCCAGAGGAGAACCACCTCCAGCTGAGTTTTGTGTTAACTGGCTGTGCTCTCTGCTCCTAAAGTCCAGGCACGCTGGATATTGGGGGGGACCCCCGGAGGTGGCCTGTTCTTTGAGAACGCCGTTCTCCGCCTGTCCTCCCATCTCAAAGCCTTTTCTCTCTCGAGGAGCCCCTCCTAATTTCTCCCTCCACGCAAAATCACAGTTTTGAACTGTCACTGAATCTGGTTATTTAATCATGTCATCGATTATATAATGGATAGATGAATGCACCATCCAGCTTCCAGCTGGGCATTTGGGGAAATTCAAAGATGAAGGGCACAGGGATTTCCCTGGAGGTCCAGTGGTTAAGACTCCGAGCTTCCAATGCAGGGGGTTAGGGTTCAATCCCTGGTCGGGGAACTGAGATCCCACACACCTCAGGATGTGGCCAGAATAGAATAGAATAAATCAAAGACGAATGGGATGCCCGGTTCTTGCCCCTGAGGCACGAACACCCCAGGAGTTGCACTAACCAGCAGCTGCTCAGATTCCTGCGATTTGAGGCATCCGGAGGTCATTACAAAGGGGAAATAGAAGGCTAGGGGGTTCCAGGCAGAAGAGATGGAATCCAGCTGCAGGTGCAAAGAAGAGCTCATAAAACTGGGGCCAGGGGCACTTTGAGAAGTTTGTGTACCCCTCCAAAAATAGCCAGTTTAAAAGAGAGTCTTTAAAAGGGATCCTGTACCCTGTACCCTGTAGACGATCCAAGGGCTACTTGGGCACATTCCCCACCTGATCTCATTTGTGGACGCTTCTGATTCTTGGGCTGCCAGGATTTGTATATTTCACAGAAATTCCAAGCACTACCCCGGGAAGATGGTTTGGTTTTTACACTGGTGAGAGACAGACCTCCCAATTGTATTTTTCAGCCCTGAGGGAAGCAATTGGAAACCAAGATGGGTACATAAGCAAGATGTGCAACTTCTTACCAATTAAGGTCATGTCCTACCTGGTGCTGCCCTGCACGCTACCCGTGGAGTCCGCGATTGCTATGGTCCAGAGGTGAGCGCTTCACGTGGCTTTGTGGCATCCTCATGGAAGTGGGGCGAGGATTCAGTGAGAGAAGCAGTGGAAGGCCCTCAGCCTGGGGCCTGGCTCCTTATACATTGGGGTGGAGATCACGGTCAGCGTGGAACACCTTGGAAAGGTGCCTCGTTGGCAAGGCCCTGCCCACCCCTCCTCCTTTCTCACTGCTGTTACATGTCTGTCACTTCTTGTAGGTCTGCACTTCTATTTTGGGATTTTTTTTTTTTTTTTTTTTTTTTTGCGGTACGCGGGCCTCTCACTGCTGTGGGCTCTCCCGTTGGGAGCACAGGCTCCAGACGCGCAGGCTCAGCGGCCATGGCTCACGGGCGCAGCCGCTCCGCGGCATGTGGGATCCTCCCGGACCGGGGCACGAACCCGTGTCCCCTGCATCGGCAGGCGGATTCCCAACCACTGCGCCACCAGGGAAGCCCCTGTTCGGGGATTTTATTCCTGGTATGTTGGAGGGATCTGAGGCCAACGCTGGGATGCCTACTGGATTCCTGAGCGTTTGTTTCCCCTCGGTTTTCTTCTGATGTACTTTGGTGTTCACTTTCTTTTTAGCGAGTTAGTCAACATGTCCCTCAGTCCATCTTTCAAAGTCCCGACCGTCCTTCAAAATCCAGCTCAGTCCTCCAGCTTTGGTCATCCTCCCCGGAGCCCCTCTCCACTGTGCCAAATCAGCCACCCGTTCCCGCACAGCCTTGCCCTGGGTTGAGGGCTGCTCTGGCATTTCCCAAAGCCCGAGATGTGGGGTCCTTTTCATGTCCTGGGTGCTGGGAGTCTGGAGGGCAGTGGTCAGGCCTCCTCGGGGGCTCCCTCTGCTGCGCTTGCATGTGGCCAAGCCCAGGAGACCCGGGCGCAGGGGGTGGTTCTCGACCTCAAGATGCTCTGCGTCGGTGGCCGTGTTGCCACAGAGGAGTAGGATCCTGGAAAACCAAGGTCTTTTCCTTTTATTTCCACGTAAGTCCCTTGAGCGTTCCCAAATCAAAAACTGGGCTCATTTACCTTTGGGCTTTTAGGTTGGCTTGTCTTTGGGAATTTATCACATCGGGGTTAGGAGTGACCCCGGCAGTTTCCATGGACCATGGTGTCGTTGTAAGATGTCTGCCTTTGGTTAGGGCTTGGTTTTGTTCTTTTTGGTTGGTTTCTCTTCCTGCTCATACGACGTGGGCGTCTCTCTGTTTTATTCCTGCAGACTGGTGATGTGGCTTCCAGACATGCCCAGCGACATCCAGTGGCTGTGGTGGACGACCTCCCGGATTTGTTCTCGAGTGATGACGCGTTTGCTCCCCGTGGAGCCCTACATCAAGGACACAGGACAAAAACTCCTGAATTAACCACGCCCGCATAGCAGCTGTTGCCATGGGCTCTCCTAACCTAAACCGCGCAGCCCCACGTCTCCACAGTAGGTGAAGTATTCACCACGTAGCAACCTCGAAGCACCCTGACCAATCACCTGATGCCATCCTGCCAGCAGGAATTTTCTTTGTCTCGAGGCTATAAGAGTTGGCCACTAGCCCACAGAGGGGGTCGGCTCTCCGTGCTCTGTCAGGAAGTGGGCCCGCTGTATCTGCAGCGCCCCTCACTAACTGCGCTTTGTTCTCAGTAAACTCACTCCTTTCTAAGATACTTCGTGTCTGGAAATTCTTCTTCCAGCCCACGTGCGGACCACGACATTTTGGTGGCCTGTACGGGGATATCTCCTGGGGGGATCTCCTCCCCCACCTCCTCTCCTCATTCCTTGGGACCCTCTGTGAACAGGCAAGCTGCCGTGGAAGCAACGGAGGACTCTGGCCAGGGCCACACCCTGGCGTGTTCCGAAGGCGCCACGGCTCACTTCGCCCCAGTAACTGCCGCCCAGACGGCTGAGGATCCCTCTGTCTTCCTTCCGACTGAGGACTAGGCCAATTGGTATCGTGCGGGGACGGGTCAGGCATTTAAAAGCCGTTAGGGCGCCTGCCGCTTGAAGACTCCCGTGAAAGGATAAGAGGGTCACGGAACAGACCAGGCTGTTAGAGCATCCACTCCCGCCAAGGCGACTTCCGTGCACCGTGAGGCGCGTATTGGTTCAAGCAGAACACTGAGCCTCCTCCCCTTGGCCGCCGCCTTCCCGGCAGGACTACGAGGCCGATTCCTCAGCCTGTCTTCTCTGTTACTTTCACCTTTTTCTCGGTCCAGATTGACTTACAGGAGCCTAGGCATTGCCTCTGAGCCGTGCCCGGAGTGCCTTTTCACGTTTCAGGGCATCATCGCCTTACGGTGTGCCACCCGGTGGGTCCCGGGAATCTCCTCTCTTTCCTTTCTTTCTCTGCCTGAGTCGCACGCTCAGGGGTCACCTCTCACGGTCGGACGCGATTGTTGGGACGGTCGGCCCATGTTGTGTCTTAGTCGCACGGAGAGATCACTGGGACAAAGGGGACGCCTCTCTGTCAGCCGGTGACTCTCAGTACCCCCGTTCTACGGCGTACAGGCTAAGAATGGGTTCTGCGATGTCTCGGGAGCCTCCCTCGGCCGTATCCTCAGGAACCGGGAAAATTTGACCCTGAAAATCTCAAAAAGAAGAGGCTCATTTTCTTTCGTAACACGGCTTGGACCCAGTATAAACTGGGGGACCGAGAACAATGGCCTCTTAATGGGACACTAAATTATAACACGATCCTCCAACTTAATCTCTTTCGGCGGAAACAAGGAAAGGACTCAGAGGTTCCTTACGTCCAGACCTTTATGGCCCTTAGTCAGAATCCGGAGCTGAGGGACTCACGCCGCACGTGTCTTTCTGTTGCCACCTCATCCCCCTGACCCCCTCTGCCTCCCTCTCCAGCAGATCTCCTAGGCGGCCCTCCACTCGACCTTTCCTGTCCCCCGCTTCATGAACCCTCATTGCTTCAGCCCCTGCACCCACCTCCCCAGTAGGTACCCCCTTATCAGGGCAAAAGCCCCCCTCCCCTCTCCACACAAGATCCAGGACTGCCCAACGCCAGGAAACAGATTCTAATATGCTTCCCTTAAGGGAAGTGGCAAATGGAGACATGGGCACTATTAGAGTCCATGTTCCCTTTCCCGTGTCTGACATTTCCCAAATTCAAAAACAAGTTAGGTTCCTTCAGTCAGGATGGCCACAATATTCTTTAGAGTCCGGAGAAAACTGGTTAAGATAAAAATTTTTTGAAATTGCAAAACCAGTTCTTTATGCATATGCAATTAGGGAAAGCTAGCTTGTTGAAATATCTTTTTCAGAATTCTGACCCTGAGAGAACAAAAACTATGCCTAGGAGAAAGCTTGAAGTTAACTCTTATCATGTCCTTGAGCTACAAGCAAAGCCCACTTTGCCTGAGACTTCAGCCTTGGGTTAATTAGTAGAACTTCAAGCCAAGAAAAAAAAAAAAAAAAAAAAAAAGAGGCAGGGGCTTCCCTGGTGGCGCAGTGGTTGAGAGTCCACCTCCCGATGCAGGGGACACGGGTTCGTGCCCCAGTCAGGGAAGATCCCACATGCCGCGGAGCGGCTGTGCCCGTGAGCCATGGCCGCTGAGCCTGCGCGTCCGGAGCCTGTGCTCCACAGCGGGAGAGACCCCAACAGTGAGAGGCCCGTGTACCGCAAAAAAAAAAAAAAAAACAAACAAATCAAACAATTCTAAATACAAGAAAAATTAAGCTAAATAAACTTCAGATTCACGTGAACTGGGGAATATTCAATATTAAATTAATACCTGGTATTAATGTTTAAGTTTATTGATCTAATTAATATAGACATGTCTTTAGAGCGATCAAGATTAAGTATAATACTTCTATTTTGCCTAGGTTTAATATAAACTAAATAAGATCTTATTATGACTGTCACAAATTTGTCAGCAATGAAAATAACTCAATGTGAAGAAACTTTTTTTTTTTCGGCACGCATAGATGAAGATCGCGGCACGCATAGATAAAGTTCATTCTGCTTCTACAAAAATTAACCCCTCATTGCCAGACTTTTGCCATCCTGATGTCCTTAAAACATGACAACAGTCTACTCCTAAATCAGGGAATTTCAAATGGGTAAACAATAGCTGTCAGTCAAACAGTCGGGGCTATGGAAAATTCCAGACGGCTGCTTGGCTTTTTCCAGCTCCCTGACAAAGCTCATTTTTTTATTTGATGGGATAAAGCCTTCCCTGGCTGCAGGGTTAATTCCCTCACAATGAAAAAAACAAAATTACATTTCACTGAATATGAAATTCTAGTTTTGTTAATTAAGGTCTGTGTTACCAAGACTCACTTCCCAGTTAGTTCCTTGCTGTCATGTCATATTGCTAAAAAGTTTAATTGAATTATTAAAGGACACTCTTAAGTTTGTTTCTAAAGCTTATCTCAGTAATCTATTTTCGGATGAAGACCAGACGCCCCACGACCTACAATCAGGGGATCATGCATACTGGAAAAGACATAATTTAAAGGACTGTCTCCAACCTGGACGGATGGGGACCCATTGGGGGCTGGCTAAATGACTCTCTTTGTAACTGCACCCTCAATTTTAATCAGACTAGTCTGGAGTGGGGTCCCTGGTCAGAGGAGGATGAATATGACGTATTACATGAAGGTAATTTCACTTTATTTTGGGGAAATTCAAGGAAAAATGTAACTAAGAAAAATAATAATGAAGACCATATCCCCATAAATAGCTCGGCCCTGGGAACTAAATATGTGGGGATCGGTGTGACCACCAGACACTTACTTAGTTTAACCTCCCGGCAAGATTCTCCTCCAAAATATAACATAATTCGGCTAATATTCAGAAATTTGTTACGCCAGTGCCCCTGTCACACTCAGTCAGTCAGAGCCCGGATTCTCCCCTTTATGAGTAGATGATTACTTCCTCGGAGTTTGGCCTTCCCAATATAATCCTAGGCCATAGGACCCCAGTCTGTTTCCAGAGGAAAACTCCCAAAAGGTCAGGGCCTGGCTCTGGGGACCCGCAATGGGGGTATCCTTGAGGGGCACCGGATTTTCATTTCTGTGCGGTAACGGGGTCAATCTGGATCTTCCCACACTTTGGAGGAGCTCCTGCACAATAATTGCTGTGGTCCCAAGGCGACCATTATGACTGCAAAGGATTTAGCTTCCTCAGGAGACATTCCCAACCTTGGGTCCTTCCTCCAGGAGGCCTTAAGACCTGTCCTGGAGAGAAAAAAAACGAACCGCTGATTGGGACGGTGGGGGGGGGGGGCATGCTTATGATAACCCAATTTTTGATTGCCCCGAAATAATGCATAGTGTCTTTAGAGGGCTCTCCTGGTTTGCAGGCATACCCCTCAGAGAGGGGCGTTCTCCATCTCACCATCAAGGTCCAGGAACCTTGGAAGGCTACGGTAGCAGCCACTGAGGAACGGCAGTCAGCCCTAGGCTCTCTGGCCAAGGTGGTTTTACAAAATAGGAGGGCCCTTAATGTTATAACAGCTGAGGTGGGGGTGTCTGTGCCCTGCTAAATGAGACAGGCTGCTTCTATATTAATACCTCCGGCCAGGCTGAAGAAGACCTCCAGACTCTAAAGAAAAACATCAAATTAATAGAAGATTTAAAAGAGAGAGCAGGACAGGGCCCCAGCTGGCTTTCCAGCCTCCTCTCCTCTCTGAGGATCCAGATATGGACATGGCTATTGCCCTTGCTGGGACCATTAATCCTGATAGCCCTTGTTTCGTTGTTTGGCCCCTGCATTATTAACGCATTATCTAAGTTCATTTCCTGACAGGTTCAAAAGATTCAATTCCAGATGGTGCAACAAGGGTACCAGCCAGTTGGCACATGGACTACGTCGGAACAAGCTGCCTTATCATTCCACGGGCCCTCATCTCCCTCCATAAACACACCCTGACAGAGAGCGGGCATTGGGACCCAGGGCGCCACGACGCCCCTGTCCAGCAGGAAGAAGCTAGGAACGGTCATCGCCCCATTCCCCAGTGACCTGGGTTCCTATCGCCCGAGATAAGGATAGGCAGATAGTCAGTCATGAGCAGGGTGTTAAGGGGCCAAAGATTTGGCCCATATATAAAAAGAGGGGGGAATGTGGAGCCCTACATCAAGGACAAGGGGCAAAAACTCTGGAATTAACCACGCCCGCATAGCAGCTGTTGCCATGGGCTCTCCTAACCTAAACCGCGCAGCCCCACGACTCCACAGTAGGTGAAGTATTCACCACGTAGCAACCTCGAAGCACCCTGACCAATCGCCTGATGCCATCCTGCCAGCAGGAATTTTCTTTGTCTTGAGGCTATAAGAGTTGGCCACTAGCCCACAGAGGGGGTCGGCTCTCCGTGCTCTGTCAGGAAGTGGGCCCGCTGTATCTGCAGCGCCCCTCACTAACTCTGCGCTTCGTTCTCAGTAAACTCACTCCTTTCTAAGATACTTCGTGTCCGGAAATTCTTCTTCCAACCCGCGCGCGCGGACGCGACACTCCCCGCTTCCACGTAGATGATTTGGCTGTGGGGCTGTGAGTCCGACAGGCACCCTCTCATCTGCTCAGGCCTCATGTGCCATTCTAGAAACGTCGTCGGGCCCCGGAGAGGTGGCAAGGAGCTTACCCTCTGGTGCAGGAGGTCCTGTCTTACGGGAGGCGGCTGAGCCAATCAGAGGTCTCAGAGCACCTGCTGAAAGCTAATAACCAAGACTTGGCTGCATGGGATGTGGTGAAGCCCAGGGAGGGGGCGGGGAAGCGCGTCCGCTGGGCCCAACTGACGGCAGAGGGGGAGAGAGCCGGCCGATGGAGCTGGGGCAGGGCAGAGGGACAGGTGCAGGTCAGCGAGGGTCAGGTAGCATTGGTTTGCCTAAAGGAAGTAGCTCTGGGTGCTGGGAGCACAGGGAGGGGGTGGAGTACGGAAAGAGGCAGGGCCCCTCAGAGTGTGTGTGTGTTGGGGGGGCGGAGGGTGGGATGAGGTACCTGTTAATGCAGATTCCCGTCTGAATCACGGTCTCTCCACATGGAACCCGGCAATCTGCGTCGTTAACGTGGCCCGGATGCTGCTGCTGCTTTCTGAATTCTGAAAACTAATTCGGAGGAAGAAGGGCCTGGTGTCAGTTACCAGGGCGGGATCTCATCCTGAAGATCGTGGGCCTCGGCTTCCTCACCTGTACCATGGGGGTGACCCTCCTCTCCTCATTAGGTTTCTGCGAGGCTTCGGGGAGCCCCTAGCACAGTCCCGGCCACGTGGTGGGCACTCGGGAGAGGAGCCCACGGTTGTTTTTGCTATTAGCAGACACGGAAGTGTTTGAAGCAGGGAGCGGAGGGATCCGGTTTGCTCTGGGAAGTGACGGTAGTGGCCACGTGGAGGAGGCCGACCACCCGCAAGTGGACTCGCCGCCCACTCAGCTGTCCTGGTGGAAAGTCCTAGAATGACTGGTGTTTGGAGGGGGTGTGGGGTGGGTAGAGGGAACCCTGTGGCTGGGGGCTGGGCTGCCCTTTGTGCAGTCTTGGGGGTTGGAAGGAAGAAAGGAGTAGGGTCCCATCTTTCCGTACAGGAAGCAGTTACTTTGGGGCGAGGGGGGGTGCCATCCTCCAAGGACACCCTTGGTTAGGGGGGCATTAAAAGATGGTAACTTATTTACATTCTGGTACATCTTTTTGACCTACTCCAAATATTTGAAAGTTTTATATTAATTATAAGGGAATCTTCGTATTTCCTGTTGAATTATATATTATGGGAATCAGTGAGATATTAATAGAAGAAGCCTTAAAAAAAAAAATCCAGTTCAGGGACTTCCCTGGCGGTCCAGTGGTTAAGACTCCGTGCTTCCACCGCAGGGGGCGCAGGTTCGATCCCTGGTCGGGGAACTAAGATCCTGCGTGCTGTGTGGCGTGGCCAGAAAAAAAAAGAAAAAAACTCCAGTGCACAAGACGTTCACCCTGGCACCCCCAGGTCCTCGCCTGTCCTCTCCACTTGCAGAGCCCTAACGGAGATGAGCGAGAGGCAGGTACCCACCTTCTCTCCGGGGTGGTAATTTGTTGGCAAGCACAGTGCAATGTGAGCCAAGGTGAAATGTGTGTGTCTGTTTTTCTTATTTATGCATTTGAGCATGACAAAAAGAAAAGAAACAATGGTAAGCTCAAAATCGTAAATGTTGGCCCAAAAAGTTGCAACGCTCACCCACACTGTGTATGTGTCCTGGAGTTGCAGAACCAGCAAGGTCAAACCCAGCACTCCACTGCGAGGACGTACACTTTAGAGGAGAGTGTGGTTCTGGGGGCAAAGCCTGCGCGAGCCTTGCTATGGTCATGAGCACCGAGAAGGCAGCGGCTGCTCGTGAAAATACGGCGTCGTCACGCGGTGCCATGCTGAGCTCCTCGAGTTTGCAGGGGCTCCCGTGCTGGTAGCGCTCCCTCCCTGAGTGAGGCAAGGCTGTGAGTGGTGGGCTTCCCCGGCCACCTGGGCCCCAGAACAAAGCACTGTCCCCTATGCTGAGCTGGCCTGGAGTGAGGGAGGTGTCGCCTGCCTGACACCCACCTGGACTCCTGGTGACACACCCTCATACCTTCCCCGAGCCCGACTGTCAGGGTTCCCAGTGGCCTTTTCCGTCAGAACCACAGTATAGGTCTACTCAGATACAACCGCACTTCAGCAGTGTTTTATGGTAGCCAGGATATTTCCGTGTAGACAGTATTCTATACACCAGTTCTGTGATCATTATAGGCAAGAAATATGTTAAGATAGGATTACATGGGGCTTATTTTCTTGCTACTTTTTGTAATAATTCAACCTTCTATGATGAGCATATGTTTTATAATTTTTAAAAAATGGACAGTGAGACAAGGAAGTGTATTACTTTCTTAGAAACAGTGAAGGCTACCCTCCCACCTGTGCCTTAAGTGCTACCCCATCTCCTCGTCTTTGTGCTCCCAGGAGTCACTCACCCCACATCCTCACCAGTCCCCCGACCAAGGCCCTCACCTCTCCAGCACGGCTGGTTTCTCATCAGCGTGCAAAACACGCTCACGTTCCTCTCACCTTGTTAAATAAAAGCCTCCCTCTATTTATGGTCCATTTACGCCCTGGGGAATCGTCAGTGCGGTCTGTTTAATGCCAGGGAGCAACAGTCTATCTGGTAAACAGCAGAACTTGGTGCAAAGCGTGAGCCCAGTCCTGTTGAAAATGAAGACGTGTGTGGGCGTGTATGTGTAGAACAGAGACTGAAAGGATGTATGCCAGGACACCGACGGTGGTTAGCAATATGCCATTATCTGTAATTGCATTGTATATTAAATTTCCAAGTATTCCTTTCATCGGAAAATCATTTATAATAAACGTGATGGTGAAAGTGCTTTCCCTCATCTCTGCATCTTTTGCGAGGAGCCACAGCCCTGCTGTCCTTGCCTCACAGCCAGGCTCCTTTAAACTCCCCTGCGACCTCCCCACCCCCAAGGTTTATGGTCCCGCTGCCCCAGACGGCCCTGCCGGGCCAGGTGGCCTCCACATGCTCTGTCCTGGACACGGAGGGCCAGACCCTCCTTCCCAGATCCCTCTCCTTCCTCTGGGACTGCAGACTCCCCGATGCCATCCCGGCTACCGGGCTCTTCCCCAGGGCTGGGGCGTGCACACAACCACGCCTGGGGAGGCCTCGCTCACTCCGAGGAACCCCCTCCCCCCTCCGGTCTCTGGCTCAGGTGAGGGCCCACCTACCCCCCCTACCTACCCCCCCATCGGCTCCCCAACATCCTTCCTCCAGTGCAGAGCCCTTCAGCTCCCTCATCAGCTGCCCTGGTTCTATCAACAGCCGAGTCACCTGAGCCAGGAACTGGGGACGCACTGAGTCCCCCCACCCTCTCCTCCAGCCTGCCCCTGCCCTGGGCTGCTGCAACGACTTCCTGGTGGGCTCCCGTGGCCTGCACCCCGCCTCAAACCCGGACAAGTCACCCCCACCTCCCCACACGGAGAAGCTGCCTTCCTCCTGGGCATCCCTCCCTCGGTGCCCCCCGGCAGCTCGGAGCCTGGTCCTCCGGCACCTGCCTGCTCACCCCGGGCCTCTGCCTCATGCCAGTGCCCGTGCCCTTTCCTCTCACCGGCTCACCTTCACTCCTCAGGCAACAGGCGCTGGGAACATGGGGGATGGAGGCGAGCCCCTCACTCAGGGTGCCCGCCCTCTGGGAAAGGAATAAGGAGACCCAGGCTGCAGCCCCAGGGAGTCCATACCACAGGATGCCCCAAACTAAGAGTAGGGGTGACCTCTGTGGCGATCTGTGAAGACCCAGCATCCCTTCCTCGTGGTCTCTGAGATTTGGGGTTTGACTTTATCCAGGGGACCAGTGTAGTCACTCGTCTTCATTCCTCTGAGTGACGGGACCAGATCAGCACTTCATAAGCCAAATCTTCTGGAAGGTTGTATCCTTGCAGATGGCGCTAGGGATTTTATCAGTTAGGATAGACAGGGTTATGCTGTGTTTAACAAAGACTCCCAGACTCCCAAAAGTTTCACTCCTCGGACTACACGCCCATCGGACTTGGCTGACCCAGGCTGAGCCTGTCCCAGGCCCTCGAGGGTCGGAGTGAACGGTGGGGGAGGAACACGGTGCTTAAAGGTCTCCATCCAGAGTGACACCTCTCCCTTCTGCCTATAGCTAGTGGACCAAAGCAAGTCACATAGATGGGGGAAATGCAAGTAAGTCTACCTTTTGCCCAAAAGAGGAACAGCAGAGATTCTGGTGAACAGTGCCACTGACAGCCACAGAAAACCTCAAAACCCAAAAAGTCTTTAAGACAGAATAAATAACCCAGGAAATACCGAGGTAAAGAAAGCGAAACGCAGGATTGCTGAGAGCCTCTAAAATGTTAATGTACCAGGAATTCCCTGGCAGTCCAGTGGTTAGGACTCCGAGCTTCCACTGCAGGGGGCACAGCACGGGGGGTGGTTCCTGGTTGTTGGAACTAAGATCCTGCATGCTGTGCAGCGAGGCCAAAAAAAAAGTGAATGTACGTTGTGACCGTCAGAGGGGGTGGAGCTGTGTCATTGTGCTCCTAACGTGTCCTCTGCCACCCTGGCCCTTGTACACAATAGGGCTCTCAAATGCTATGTTTGGCTCAGGGCTCTTGTAATATGCAGGTCAAAGTCATGGCTTCTCCTTGAGAGAAGGCTTATTTAAGAGAATAACAAGGAAATGCAGGAAGAAAAGTCTACTTTATTCAGTGTTTACAGTGTGCCAGGCCCCATGCTTTAGTTCATTAAATCCTCACTATACCATTATGCTTTAAGAACTACTATCCCCATTTTACAGATGAGAAAACTGAGCTTCAGGGAACCAGGAGCATGAATTTTTGAATAAGTGTCCAGCCTCTGTGACTTGTGCTTAAAATTTGTTTGGTCTCCTAGATTATCTTTGGAGATCTCTGCCCAAGTTTTCACACCTAAAACAGCCTTTTGAGTTTGAGCTGGGGGTCAGTGAGACCCGTGAAGCCCCACTTTGGTGGCCAGAGGCAGGTTGGCCGGGCCTGTGGGCACTGAGCCCTGGCCACTCGGAGTCTTACTGGGTAACAACTGGGCAGTGTTTTGAGCTTCTCCCACTCAGACACCTGGTGGCTGCAGCCTCTTATGTATGCCCCACCCACCACGCTCCCTTTAAAAATTGCCAGAAGAGGGGAATCCAGGGTCAGGAGGCTTCTGAGCCACCATCTACTCACCCCCACGCCCCCCACCCCCTCAAGACCCTGGGACACGTGGGCATCTTTCAGAGGTGGGACCATGTCACACTCTCTTTTGTTTGGGTCCCACCTGGATTTAGGGTAAGTCACGTAGTCTCTCTGGCCCTAAGTTTCATCTTCTACAAAAGCCTACCTTACTGTGATGGTTAGATAAGACCATTTACGGAAAGCACTTGGCACCTGGCCTGGCACGTGGGTATAGGGACAGCTAATCCTTGTGGGGGGGGGGGGCACTCTCCCTGGGCTAGGCACAGCTTTACATCTGTTAACTCACTGAATCCTCAAAGTGATCCTGTGAGGTGGATGCCATTACTACCCTCACTTTACAAAAGAGGAAACTGACTCAGAGAGGTAACGGCCCTGCTTACAGCCACACAGCTTAGCAGTGGTAGAATCACGGCTGAACCCCAGCTAGCGGGTCTGTCCATAAAGCCAGCGTCATAACACTAAACGGGAGCTAATCTGGTTGTGATTCCTTGGCAAGTGGTGATCCAAAATGGCTTAAAAGCCTGCAAAAGCCCAGGACCTATTACTTCCTTGTGTGAAATGCAAGCCAATTAAAAAAAAAAAATCTTTTGTACAACTGGCAGGGTCCTTAGCAATCTCATTATTTTATAGTAGAGAAAAGTGACCCTCAAAACGGGTGTGACTTGCCTGGGGTCAACAGCTAACTTATAGCCCGGTTCTTTCATCAGCTTGCAGCCTCCTGAACACACGCCCAGGCCCAGACGTCTCTCGCCGCAGGCCTGGCCCTGCACACCTTTCCCCTTCTCGTGCAAGGCCGTCCTGCCTGCCTGTATCACGGCCCTGCATCCTTGTCCCCCATCTCCCAGGGGATGCCCTGCTGCCGCCCCTGCCTCCCCTCCTGCTGAGCTCCTCTTCCACCCATTTCTGGCCAAGTTCCTTATAAGCAGGTTCGCGGCCCCATGTCTTCAAAGACGTTAGAAACTAGTAATGAAGTCAGACATGGACATAGAGGTTTTTTTTTTTTTTTTGCGGTACGCGGGCCTCACACTGTTGTGGCTTCTCCCGTTGCGGAGCACAGGCTCCGGACGCGCAGGCTCAGCGGCCATGGCTCACGGGTCCAGCCGCTCCGCGGCATGTGGGATCTTCCCGGACCGGGGCACGAACCCGTGTTCCCTGCATCGGCAGGCGGACTCTCAACCACTGCGCCACCAGGGAAGCCCTAAAGAGTTTTTAAAAATGAGGGGTTCTTAAACCTAGCTGTCAAAAGAATTACCTGGCATGTTTTAAAAATATTCAGATCTCCAGGTTCTGCTTTCCAGAAGTTGGTTCAGTAGGTCAGGGCTGAGGCCCAGGAATGTGCAATTTCAATAAGCAGGGTGTGTCGGTTTGCCCTAGCCTGCGGCAGGGGAGCAGTAATTCAGCAAATATTCACCAGGTCCCTGCATCACGCCAAGCAATCTGCTAGCCTCTGGGCTCGTGGAGGGAACCAGACAGACTGGTCCCCACCTCTGGGGACTGACAGCCCAGCTGCGAAGACAGATGGATAGGTCACCTGGCAAGGGATGCAGTGTGGATAGGAGAAGGGCCTGGGAGGCAAGAAGGGGAATGTGGACTTAATATTTACCCCAGGGATGCTGGAGGACTTCCGGTGCTGCTAATCAAACAGAAAAGTGTGTCAGGGTCTCCGGGAAGGGGTGGAAACATTGGTGCACGTGATACTGAAAATCCTTCTCTCATTTTGTCTCTTACTTGTTTCTCTCATTGCATTTATCGCCACGTGACTATTACTTATTATATACTGTCTTCTGAGCGGGGGAAAGCTGTTTCCACCACCCAAATGAAGCCCCAGGGCTGTCCTGTTCTCCGATGTGAGTGGCCCCCATGCGAACCCCCGATGACACGCACTGACATTTACTGCAGTTGAAAGAATAATGGTCATTTATTCGCTGCTCACTAAGTGCCCTGCCCTGCGCCAGGCGTTAATAACACTCTCATGCGAGCCTTGTAATCCATCCCTGCGAAGCAGATAAGACCGTCACACTTCATTTTGCCAATGAGGAGAATGAACCCTGTGGGGGTTCAGTGACTTGAAAGCTCCGCGCGGCCAGCAGGAGAGGCGCAGGGCGCCGATCCGGATTTGTGCGGCTCCAGACGCCGGGTGAGGCCACTGTTGCAGCCGCGTGTGCCGAGCCTCGGCCAGAGCGTGGGGACAAGCGCTGCACCATTGGGCCGAGGTGCCAGGAGGGTTAAGGGAGACGTGTGAGTGAAGTCCCGGCGCGCCCACCAGCTGGTCTGGTCTCCCCCAGGGCAGCTCCGGCACTCCCAGCGGGACCCTCACGCAAAGCCCCCACCACGCCCCAGCAGCTTCCCGGGCGCCACAGAACGCTCGCCGCTCGGGCGGTCTCCAAGTCGCAGAGCTTCCCGGCGTAGGCGTGAACATCCGGGTCATAGATTCTTAAGGACCAATGAGCGGAGGAACCGTGAGCCAGGAGGCGGGGCGAAGGCGGGACATGATGGCCGCCCCCAGTCAGCCGCGTCCGGGGGCTTGTGGGTGTTGCACCAACCGGTAGCTCCGCCACTGGGGACTCGCTCTCTGCCTCACCTGCCGAGCCTTCGTCGGGCCAGGGCAGCTCTGGGAGGCGGCGGCCAGAAGGGGAGCCATGGGGACAGTGCACGCCAGGGTAAGAGGCCCAGAAACCCGCGGGCTGCGTGACCTCTGGCTGGGCGCCGCGGGGGACGCCCTCGCGGCTGCGGCCGCGGTTGCCCTGGTGAGGGGACTGCAGGGCTCCGAGGCCGGTGCGGAACGGGGCCGGGGATCTCCGCCTGTAGCGCCCCAGCGCTGGGCCGCCGCGGGCCGGGTGGAGGAGGCCGCAGAGATGCCTCCAGCAGGTACCGCAGGCTTTCGAGCAGAAAACGGATACTCAGAGGAGGGGCGTGACTTGCCCAAGGTCACTTAGCGAGGCAGTGGCCCGGAAAGGACTCTCGGGCTTTCCGTGATGTCCTACAGCGGAGGAATAAGTTCTTTCTATCCTTAGCGGTTTCGGGCGTCTTAGTTCCTCACCTGTCACCTTTTCCGAACTCTCCCGCCCAGCCGCTCCTGGGGTCTTGCTAGACTCTTAGAGCACGAAGTAGTGTCTTCCAACCCAGACCCAGCTAGGAGTCCTCGTGTCTCTTGGTTACCGTGCAAAGACGGAACCTCGCTGAGCTTTAGTATACTCCTTTTAAAGTGGAGGCAGTGATAGTACTCACTCACCGGGCTGTTAGGAGAATTGAAAGACAATACACGTAAAGCACTTGCGTGGGTGCTTAGCGCGGCACCCAAGCTGCCCAACTGCTCTTTATCGTAATCTTAACTGAGACGCAGAGAGTGACACCGAGGTCACACTTGTCCGAGGTCACACCGTTAGAGCCTCAGAATGTTCTAAAACTCCGACCTCCTGAGTCCCAGCCCTCAACACAACTTCTCTTCTACAACGTGGATTGTTTGAGTTGCCCTGCTGAGAAGTTTTCAGGAGTTTCCCAAAAGAGTTTAGCACAGACTTCTCAGCCTGGTGTGCGGGAATGGACTTACCTTTCATTTCCAGATTCTTCCTGCAAATGAAACACCGTTCCTCTTTCGACACACTCTTTGGACCGTGCTGTTGGGCGGAGCTTCCTCTCTCATCACTCACCCCCCACTCCCATCTTCAGCTGGCAAAATAGTCCCATCTTTTAGAACTCAGTTCAAGTCACTTCCTATATAAAAACCTCTTTATCTCTCCTCATTTTGGATGTGTTGCCAACCTCCTTGACATTTCTGCTCTGGTGCCCTGTCTTAGCTCTGCATTTTTGACTTATCCTTTTAAAGTCTAAGTTTCTAGATGACGGTAGGAGCTGCATTTTACTTGCCTTGCATCCCTTGTAGCATCTTCGCAGAGTAAGCATTCATTCGTTTATTCAACTAATATCTACCGATGGTCAGCTCTGTGCCTGGCACTGTTGTAGGTGTTAGGAGTACAGGAAGAAAAGTCTCTGCTTTTATTAAGCTCCTTTGACACTAGAACTGCTGCTCCTTTGATGAACGTATTGACAAGAAATAATTTCAGTTCTTTAATTTGGCCTTTACATTTCACTAGCCAGCGTTGTTTGAATTTTGGTCAGGACTCACAGTAAGAAAACATCCCATATTTGCTATCTGGTACCTTCATGCATATGTGAAACAAAAGTTTTCTGAAACAGTATTTACCCTTGATACCTATTACTTTTTCTTGTATTTTCTATCTGATTCTAGTCTATAGCACTTAAAGGATGCGGCTCATAACTCATTAGATTTATTTCATGTCCTATTTCTCCAGCTAGCACTGCCTTGCCTAGTGCCTGGCACGTGGCGTTCGATAAAATTTGTCGACTCACTAGTAGACCGATCTGCTTAAAGGTTAGAGGCTAGATCCAAATATTTATTTTAATTCATTTCACTAAATGCTTACCTGGACACTGGAATGTAAATTCTGTGAGCGTGAGGACCTTGTAAGCGCTTGTCACATAGTGGGTGCATATTTGGAGAATGAATAAATCTCTAGTAGTGAAACAGTTCATTTAGGACATCAGGCTTTGGTGCAGTGGTGAAACTGTAAAGACATCACCTTTTGAATTAAAGGCTAAATTTCAGATTTAAGAATACCAATGGGTCTAGCATGTCTTTGGTGAGGTGTGTTTCATGCTTTTGAGGTTTTAGGAACCGTAATGGAAATTTTTTAGCATAGACTTTATGCCCAAAGTCTATTTGTCAAGCATTCAGATTCAGAAGAATGAATATGTGCGTATATTCCTAACCATAGTATATGCTCTGCATAGACAATATGCGCATCTATGATATACTGTTTTGCACTACATAAACTTAAATACAGAAAGCATATTCATGAAATGTTGCATTAAAAAGTTACTGTCGGGCTCCCCTGGTGGCGCAGTGGTTGAGAGTCCGCCTGCCGATGCAGGGGACACGGGTTCGTGCCCCTGTCCGGGAAGATCCCACATGCCCCAGAGCGGCTGGACCCGTGAGCCATGGCCGCTGAGCCTGCGCTCCGCAACGGGAGAGGCCACAACAGTGAGAGGCCCGCGTACCGCAAAAAAAAAAAAAAAAAAAAAAAATGTACACAACAAAAACGAAAGGATAATTATGTGAAATAAATTCTGTTTCTTTGCCCAGCATTATCTTCCCTTTTTACTTATGTAAATAATCCACTTCTGTCACTGAGGGAAGGACTGGTTCTGTCTTATTCACGGCTGCATTCCCTGCTCTTTAGGGGACAGTAGGCACTCAGATGTTTATGAAATGTGAGAACAAAAGAAAAAAAATCATTCATTCCATAAATATTTGAGTATTTCTGATATAGCAGGGCAGATAAAAATAAGAAAAAGCAGTACCTGTAAGGGTCATAAATTTCCTCCAAGAGGTGTCTTGTGAAGGAGGGCCTGATTCTCCCTGAAGAAGCCAGGGATGGCTCACAGAGGAGATGGCACTGAAGGTGGTTCTTTCAGCTCTTTCGGGGGAGGCAGGTAGTTAACCTGGGTGGAGAGAACCAGGTGTGCACAGACACAAAGGTGAGGGTCGGGGGTGGTGGGGATTGAATCTGGAGTAGCAGGTGGGGGCCGCATGGCGGAGGTCCTCATGTGCCCTGCTAAGGAATCTCATTGCATGTGCCCCTGAGGGCACCTTTGAGGACTGTCGGAGTCTTTTAGGGCAAGGATGGGAGAGAGGACATGGCGCTGTCAGGCCATTACCTTTCCAGAGGACCAGTGGCATGATGGAGGATGTGCTGACAAGAGGCCGTGAACATTCCAGGGAGAAGGTGAGAGGGGCCCGGAGTCCCCACTGCTCCACATTCTGCAGATGTCAGACGCTCCTGTGTGCTTCAGAAGTGCTTATCTGTAGAGAACTGGTGGAGTGAGGAAGCAGCCGGATATGGTTCCCATAGTTTTCCCCAGAGTTGCCTGTTTCTCCCATCACCTGGTGCCACACTAGACCTTCTGAATCCATTTCCACGAGTGTCTGGGAATCCCCGTATATATGTAATAAATACACAATGTTATGTGTTTATTATTATACATACTATTATACTGTCATGTCTCCATAATTATTATTGTAGAATCCTTTTTCAGAAGATGCTAGAATGCTTTTGAGACAGTGTCAGTTCAGACTGAAGGAAGGGACTGCTTTCTGGCTGGCCCGTTTTATGAGCATATGCAGTTCCCCTTAGTGTGTGAGACTTTCTGAACCAAAACGAATTATGAGTCCAGAAACATATTTTTTACTAATTTGGCTGGTTAATATAATTATCCTAGAACGTATCCAGTTTTGACTTAAAAAATTAGGATACTTTCTATAACGGGAAAGCAAAAAAAAAATTTTTTTTTTTTGGTCTTCAAATGGGCCTCAGGTGTACAGAACTAGGTGCGGTATAGTCCTCGGTTCATGGCATAGCCACTGTAGGTTTGTGCCTGACCCTTTCGCTGATGAATTTTCGTCTTTGCTTTATGAATTAACAATACTCTGGACAGCGAGGGGTCAGCGCCAACCTAACACCTGTGCGTCGACAGCCACTTATGCTGCCCGTGTGCCCCCCAGCCTGCTGCCTTCAGCCCCAGAGGGCACCGCGGTCCTGAGTTTTCTGGGGCACCGTCTAAAGACAAAACTAAAAGCTTTTTTGTTGTTTTTTTGGGTTTTTTTGGCTGTGTTGGGTCTGCATTGCTACGCGCGGGCTTTCTCTAGTTGAGGCGAGCGGGGGCTACTCTTTGTTGCGACGTGATGTGCAGGCTTCTCATTGCGGTGGCTTCTCTTGTTGCGGAGCACGGGCTCTAGAGCACAGGCTTCAGTAGTTGTGGCACGTGGGCTTCAGTAGTTGTGGCATGTGGGCTCTAGAGCACAGGCTCAGTAGTGTGGCGCACGGGCTTAGTTGCTCTGCGGCATATGGGATCTTCCCGGACCAGGGCTCGAACTCGTGTTCCCTGCATTGGCAGGGAGGTTCTTAACCACTGTGCCACCAGGGAAGTCCCAAGCTTTTTTTTTTTTTTGCGGTACACGGGCATCTCACTGTTGTGGCCTCTCCCGTTGCGGAGCACAGGCTCCGGACGCGCAGGCTCAGCGGCCATGGCTCACGGGCCCAGCCGCTCCGCGGCATGTGGGATCCTCCCGGACCGGGGCACAAACCCGCATCCCCTGCATCGGCAGGCGGACTCTCAACCACTGCGCCACCAGGAAAGCCCCCAAGCTTTTGTTTTTTAATATAAGTTCATTTATCTGTGGTTCCTCCCTCCCTTTCAGAGTTTGGAGCCTCTTCCAGCCAGTGGACCTGATTTTGGAGCATTAGGAGAAGAAGCTGAATTTGTTGAAGTTGAACCTGAAGCTAAACAGGAGATTCTTGAGAACAAGGATGTGAGTATCCCGTTGAGGGCTGGACAGAGTTGTTACTAGAAACACTTGCTTCCACAAGCTGCTGGGGAAACATAAAGGGATTAACCTGTGTCGACACCTTTATCAAAGGAGAGTTTGCAGCCAACTACATTTCAGAAAGACTGGACACTTGCGGAAATAGTTTCTGGTTTTAGCGGAATAGTTTTTCCTTGGTGATTATTTACGTGGCAAGTGTAAACAAGCAGATTTTTGAATTTATGTTACAAAAAAAAAAAACCCAAAAGTATTTCAAAGAGAAACTCAAATTATGCTTAAGTTTATTCTTTGTTCCCTGCTCCCAGAAAACAGACCTTGGGTCTTGAATAAAAGTTTTTCTAAACTTTGTTGCCTTTGAAATTAAATACAGTGGGAGAAATGTAAGCACATTTTTCATTAATTCTTTTTTTTTTAGATGTTGGGGGTAGGAGTTTATTAATTAATTAATTTATTTTTGCTGTGTTGGGTCTTCGTTTCTGTGCGAGGGCTTTCTCTAGTTGTGGCAAGCGGGGGCCACTCTTCATCGCGGTGCACGGGCCTCTCACTATCGCGGCCTCTCTTGTTGCGGAGCACAGGCTCCAGATGCGCAGGCTCAGTAGTTGTGGCTCACGGGCCTAGTTGCTCCGCGGCATGTGGGATCCTCCCAGACCAGGGCTCGAACCCGTGTCCCCTGCATTAGCAGGCAGATTCTCAAGCACTGCGCCACCAGGGAAGCCCCCATTAATTCTTTGCTTAAGATCTTAGTATAGTATTCTGATGACCTGGAAGTCATACGGTTCCCTACCACTGCCCATTATCCCTACTTGATTTGTCTCTGTTGCTCACTACCATCTACTGTACTGTGTATGTTGCCTATTTCTCTCCCCTTTAGAATATAATCTCCATAGAGGCAGGAATTTTTATGTTTTGCTCACTGCTGTATTCTCAGTGTTCAGAATGATACTTGGTTCATAGGTAATCAGTGCATTTTTATTGAATGAATGAATGAAGTGAGCATTTATAGACAGGTGAGAGGCTCTGAGCCAGCATTTATCAGGCTATATTGAAATCCACACAAGATCTCTGGTAAAATACATGCCGTTACTACACCAGGTCACAGTCAGCGTCATCCAGAGGCCAGTGCTTGGGGAACATTTGGGGAAGGATGTATAGGGGACCTCTGCACCCTGCCTGGGGTTAAGACTGACCTGGTCCTTGGTCACCTGGCTGCAGAGACCTTGTTGATATTCACAGGAAGTAAAGACCTAGTCAGTTCAAGTGACCAGTTTTTTGAAAAGGTGAGGAATTAAGAAGCGTGGATCATTAAATTAAAAAAAAAAAAAATCTTTGAAACTAATTTCAGACATTTGTCTTTAGCCTCAATGCCTGATCTCTTGCCCTGTCTGGTACTCAATAATCTGCGTCCCCTTGTCACGTCTAGGTGGTTGTCCAGCACGTTCATTTTGATGGGCTTGGAAGGACTAAAGATGACATCATCATGTGTGAAATTGGAGATGTTTTTAAGGCTAAAAACCTTATCGAGGCAAGTATTCCCTCTGCTTGGCCTTCTTGTCCATTCCCTTCTGAAGATCCCATGAAGCTCTGTGTGCTCACACACTGAGTACCCCACCCCAGCCTCCACGGATGACCTTGCCGCCTACGCTTAAGGGGGCTGAGCCCCCTCAGTTCCCAGAAGCCTCCCACATACTGACGTGCATTTGCCTTCGCCCTTATCCCGGAGAAGAGGTGTCTGTCCGCCCGTCCACGGCTGGCCCCTCTCTGTGTTCCTCACAGCCGTCCCAGCGCTGCCGTAGAGCTGGTGGCAGTAGGTGTTGACCCTTCCCGCACCCCGTTAGCACTCAGTGTGCTTCCCCTTGAGGGCCCTCAGCGACCGGGGGCGTGGGCTCTTGGTAGTTACCCACCCTCGCCGTCTCCTCGGGCCTTTACTCTGTTTATCCATTGGGGTCTTTCCTGGGTTGCACTGTCGTCTTCTCCTCCATGGCTTCCTTCTGTCCTTCTGCCCTTGGCACCACATCTCCCAGCCTGGGCAGAGTCGCCAGCAGCCTCCTAAGGCCACGTCCAGCTGCCTTCTTCCAGTCCCCGTTTTACTTGACCTTTCAGCAGTGTTCGGCCATTCCCACTTTAAAAAACTGTATATATTTTTTTAAGCTTAAAGTAACTTTTTACTAAGTAATCTTTTTACTCAAGTAACGGCTCACTTGTCTGGTCTTCGTGGGGCGCTCTTCTCAGGGATCGGTACTTCACACCACATGCTAAGCCACCGGCCTAAATGCTGCAGCCACCATTTACATTCCTGCATCTTAGAGGAATACAGTCTCTGTTTTTATTATTATTATTTTTTCTCTTACAGGTAATGAGGAAATCTCACGAAGCCCGTGAGAAATTGCTTCGTCTGGGAATATTTAGACAGGTGGATGTCTTGATCGATACATGTCAAGGTGCATATTATGGTGCGGTTTCTCTTTGATTCCCTCCGTCCTCCAGGATCACAGACACCTTGTGTCCAGGCAGAGAGCACCGGTGGCCTCAAGGAAGTAACTGGATCTTTACGTCAGGCCGAGGGAGGACGGGTGACTTTGAAGATGCTGTTGTCTGAGCCCCTGGATGGTACCAGGGCTCCGAGAAGGATCTCCTTCCGAGAAGGAGAGAGCCAGGCTTTTCTGAATAGCCCACCCCAGCAGGTGTCCGGGTGGGCTCTTAGCAGACTCCACCCAAATGTGTGTTAAAGAGGAGGGCAGTAGGAGTCAGATTTCACTTTGGGTTTTTGTTCATTTGCTCGTTTGCTGTGTGATATTGGGCAATTCTGTCCACTTGGTCAGTGTTTATTCTTTCGTTAATGAGTCCCTGCCATGGGGGGAGACAGTAGCAGACAAGGCATAGTCTCCTGAAGGAGCTTCTGGTCAAGTGGGAGAGTGTCGGGGACAGACAGAGAAGTGAGGACAGTTTGTGCTGTAAGCGGGGGATGCTGGAGGAGGAAACTTGGCCTCTCCTGGTGGGGCGGAGGGAAAGACGGATCAGAGATTTCCCGGAAGGGGTGATACATAGCTCAGACCTAAAAGATGTGTGTGAGTTCATTTGGGGAGCAGGGCTGATGAGGAATGTTCCAGGGAGAGAGAGAGTGTTTAATAGGCCCAGTGGCCAGAGAGAGAAAGGGTCGTTGGATGGACCACAGGGCTCCGTAGAGCCAGAATGCGGATGTGGGGAAGGAGAGTGCTGAAAGACAAGGCAGGAAAACGATCAGGGGACTGCATCGTAAAGGACTTACTACGTGGCTGCAGACTTCATTCTGAGTTGAGTAGACAGTCTCTTGAAAAATACATATTTGGAATGAATCAAGGAACAAGTGAACTCTTCAGGATTGAGTGGAAGATAGTTTTGAGAAGATAAAAATGAAACAGTAGGGCTTCCCTGGTGGCGCAGTGGCTGAGAGTCCACCTGCCGATGCAGGGGACACGGGTTCGTGCCCCGGTCCGGGAAGATCCCACATGCTGTGGAGCGGCTGGGCCCGTGAGCCATGGCTGCTGAGCCTGCGCGTCCGGAGCCTGTGCTCCGCAACGGGAGAGGCCACCACGGTGAGAGGCCCGCGTACCAAAAAAAGAAAAATAAAAAAGGAAACAGTATATGAAAGTGCTTGCAAAAATATAAAATACTATATGAATGAAAGGGATTTCCATTATCTGGAATATGGATTCATCTGTGACTAACAGAGACACCAAATACCAGTGGCTTAGGCAAAAGAGATCTCTTTCCATGACAGGTGGGAGACCACCATCTGGGGCTGGTGTTGTCATAGCTCTGCTCCCTGAGGTCACGACCTGGGGCTGGTGTGGTTTTCTCCTCGTGCTTGTCACTTCACCGTCTCTAGGGTCCCCTGGTCCCTGCGATGGCTGAGCACCGTTCCAGCCTCAGGAAGGAGGAAGGGAGGGTGAAAGGGCACACCACTCTCCATGAGCGAGCACCTGTCCCAGGTGTTGTACACGGTTCTCCCCTCTCATCCCACGGCCACATGGAGCTATAGGGCAGGCTGGGAAGTCAAGTCTGTGTGGCCACAGACCCAGCCAACACGCGAGGATTCAATTACGATGAGAACCATGGTTCTCAAAGTGCACCCCCAACCAGCAGCTCTGCTCTCCTGGGGACCTGGCAGAAAGGCACATCCCACTGAAGCCGTCTGGCACGGCGGGCCCTGCAGGTGACTGATGAGTGCTGAAGCATGAGACCCGCTGGACTGGTACGCAGCGAGAAGGGGTGCTGGGAGACCACCGGCTGTCTCTGCCCCTTGGAGTCGCGGCAGTAATAACAGAAGTGTCTGTGCTGGGCTCCGTGGGGAGGGTTTCTGTACACGACCCAGTTGGGGCCTTACAAAAACCTGGTGAAGTGTCATGGTTATTCTTTTAGAAAAAAACATTTTTCAGCTAAGGAAACAGGCTCAGAGAGGTTTAAGCAACTTGCCCCTGGTTGAACAAATGCGTGACAAGAGTGGCCCTTGCCGCTGCCCCGGAGGGCTTGCTTGGTGGCATTTAGTTTCAGCGCTCTCCTGTCTGTCGTAAATGTGACGTGTATGTGGTCAGCTGGTCCACTTCTGTCAGTGGTTCTCCGCCCTGGCTGCCTTTAGAATTACCCGGGAGCTTTTAAAAAAGAATGGACGCCATCCATTTGTCAAACACCTAGAACGTACAACGCCGAGAATGAAGCTTAGTGCGAGTCACGCTTTAGTTCGTAGTAACGTGTCACTGTTAGTTCATCAGTTGTAACAAACGCACCACACTAGTGCAGACTGAATGAGAGGGGAAATGTGTGTGGGGGGGTGAGAACTTTATACTCAGTTTTTCTATAAACCCACACCCGCTCTAAACAGTAAAGTCTGCTAATTAAAAAGAGAAGTGGTGCCAGGGCTCCACCCTAGACCAGCCGAATCTGAGGGTTTGGGAGCCAGTGCCTGGGCGTCTGTGTCTTGACAGCTCCCAGATGCGGCTGGTGTCCAGCCAGGGCCGCAGGGTCAGCCCCGACCTTTCTGAGGGGCGCCCAGGCTCCTGCCCGCCGGGGCCCACAGTGGCTGAGGGGTAGCTGCCCTGAGCTCAGGCACCACGCCCCCGGCTTGAGGGAGGACAGAAAGATCCACCTCCTCCATCTGTGTCGACGTGTTGCGTCTCCGCCAGGGTTCCTAGGGCCCCTCTTGTCACAAGAATTCCACGTTGTAATGTCAGCTGAATTGAGGCCCCAGGTATTCTCAAGGGCCTCACTAGTAGGGGAACAAGTACGTTTGGCAAATAACGTAAATAACGTGTGTTTAAGTAAAGCTGCTGCTGCTGATTCCTTGCAGCAAAGTCCATTTTTGATATCTTCCGTTTGGCGTCGAGGTGTAACGGGATTTTGTGTGTGCATGTTCTTGGGCTTTAAACCCAAGTGTCTTGTCATTTACAGCAGTGGGACCAAACATAAAACCGCGTACTGGAGCTGTCTTAATTGTTTCATCTTTTTCACTTATTAGGTGACAGTGCTCTTCCCAACGGGTTAGATGTTACCTTTGAAGTAACTGAATTAAGGAGGTTAACGGGCAGTTACAACACCATGGTTGGGAACAACGAAGGCAGCATGGTGAGATACAGGTTTTTCCCTTCCTAACAGTGGAACTTTCAATTGTGAGCTTTGAAAACACGACTGATGGTAGTTTTGGAACTCTTTCATGCCCCTCAACCTTTATTGTAAACTGTCCCGTGGCCCTCATTAATCTTAGAGTTGATGATAACCTGCTTTGTTATAAGTGTGGATTGTTGGGAGTGATGTGGGCATATCACATGTTCATATTACTAGTTTCCTGTTGAAATTCCACTAAACCCCAAACCCGTAGAGTTGACTTCTCTGGGCTTCACAGTCAGAAGGTTTAGCCTTCTTGAATTCACCAGGTGTGTGCACTCAGCGGAGGCAGGCTTGAAGGATGAAGAGCGGTCACAAATGAAAGGCAGACCCGCATCTACATTTTTGTTCTGTTTTTGAGTGAGTCCCTGAGCTCACGCAGTCTTTCTAAACAGTTATCATTCCTTCCATTTAAACCCCTGCTATTTTCTTTTCCTCCTAGGTACTTGGCCTCAAACTCCCTAATCTTCTAGGCCGTGCAGAAAAGGTGACTTTTCAGTTTTCCTATGGAACAAAAGAAACTTCGTATGGCCTGTCCTTCTTCAAACCACAGCCTGGAAACTTCGAAAGAAAGTAGGAAGCCAAACAGATCATTGAGTTCAGTGGCCTTGTTTAAAAGTTAAAATAGGTGGCTTGTTTGTGAAAAGAAACTTTGCGGAATCAGCTGACCCTTCTGCAGTGTTACAACAAGCCCATAGATTTCCCCATGAAGATGAACCCCTGAAGTATATTTTTAAATCTGTTGATTTAAATGTGTACAAGTTATAATCACTGTTTCAGCTTTTAAAGCTCTGTCCCATTGTCTCCTAGTTTCTCTGTAAACGTATATAAAGTTACGGGCCAGTTCCCTTGGAGCTCACTGCGCGAGACAGACAGAGGAGTATCAGCCGAGTACAACGTAAGTAGCTTTTCAGTCCTTCCCTTCGGACACTGGAGTGGGACCAAAGAGTCTGTTGATTGATTGATTCCCAAAGACAGCAAGCGGGGGCGGGGCCGGGCGCGCACAGCCACTGTGGTCTGATGCTCGGAGCCTCAGGCACTGCTGCTGGGGTCGCCCTCTGTTCTCTGCCCTGCCGGCCGGGCACCTCTTCACTAGCCAAGTGCACGTGCCGGGGCCAGAGAGTGGCTGATCTCCATGGTGGCAGCTCCTTTGACCTGGTCAGATTTCTTCCCTGCTCCTGACTTCCTGGGACACCATCTGTTTGTCCTTCCTGTACCTGCTAAGGTCGAAACCTGACAGCCAGTGAAAGTTACTTCAGGTTTCTGGAAGCTTTCATCATTGGGTTACAGTTAGCTGACGTCTAGCAGGATGCAGCGCGTGGAGTTACTATCGTTTGACCATTTTTTGGCTTTACGGTGAACGCTGCTCTTTTTTTCCTTCCTTTCTAGCTCATCCTTATTCCTCCCGTCCTGTTCTAGGCTTTAGTTAACGAGGAAAGACCTTGAGACACAATCCCGTATAAAAATAGTTCCCCAAGTCTTCAGACCAGCAGCCTCAGGCTCGCCTGCAAATTCACGGTCCCGAGTGAGCTGCTAAGTGAGCATCACCGGGAATGGGGCCCAGGAAACTGTCTCAGCACGCCCCTCGTCGCCCCGTGACTGTGGTCTGAGAGTCCCCAGTCCCTGCCCAGGCTTGCCTCCTGCTGTGCGCTCGGCCCCCTGTGGGCACTCGAGACGCATCAGCCACTCGTGCTTCTTACCCTTGCAGCCCAAAGTCATGAAAACGGAGTGCTCCGAGGTAGCCAGGAGGGCACAGCTCAGGATGGAGACGCACGTCCATTCTCACCTCGGTGTGGCCGCCCTACTCCGTGTGCAGGGGGTTGCCCTCAGACCCTCCTGCCCAGTGCTGGGGACGCGGCAGCCGACACCCTGGCAGACACTCTTCTCTCCAGCCCTGCCCTCCCGCAGGACGCGGAGGCTACCGACAGGGTGGGAGGTTTCTCCCCACCTTTCTCTCCCGAGACCCTTTTATCTCTTTCTTTTAAGCCTTTTTGAAAGAGCAGATCCTCAGGAGAGTAGAAGCACCTTGTTTGTCCACATGGGATAGAGATGCAGGACGTCAGAGTGTTGGAATAGGCTGCGAGAGAGGGCAGGCAAAGGGACGCAAGGGCTGGAGCTCCTGCAGCTGCAGCCCTGCCGTTGAGAGCAGAGGCTGCGGAGGAGAGAACCGCATCCTTCTCATGTGTGTCCTCGGGGTCTGCACCAAGTAGACCGAGACTGGGTGGGCCATTCCGACCCACTGGGCTACGCGAGCCCAGTGGCATCATCTGGGCCCTGCCTCGTCCTCCTGCTGGGAATCCAGAGACACAGATGTGTCTCCTCTGAGCAGTAGTGTTTCTCCCGTCAAGAGCCGCCTTATAAGGGAGGGAGGAAGGCTTTACGTCAGCTCTCCCCCTCCCACAGGCATTGGGAAAGTAGCTGAATCTTGGGACCCTCATTGCAGAAAAGGCGGCTGGGCAGGCCTGCCCTCCCACCGTCTGCCTCCCCAGGACCTGGCCCGGTGCCTCGTGGCAGCTTCACGAGGAATCGTGCTGAGGTAGTGGCCCCACGTTGTCACCCTGGAAGCCCCGTGGGCTGCCTGGGCCTGAGTGCCGCGAGAATGCCCAGCGTGGGACTCCCTCTGGGGACCATGACGTGGCCTGGCTCCAAGGCCACCAGACCACGCCGTTCGCTGTTCAAAACCAACCTGGGCGTTTCTCTAAGACGGAAGTCTGAGACAGGCTGGCTTGGCTTCAAGGGAAGAGGGTCAGGCCAAGAGGCGGGTCCCGCTTGCCCGGACCCCAGCGTTCACTTGGCTCAGGCCTCTCTGGCCGCAGGGAGGAAGCTCTTCACTCATGTGTAACCTTGTCTTTTAGTTCTTCTCCAGGGGCTGATGTGGGTCATCTGGGTCACCTCTCCTGGCTACAGACAGCCGGCGGGGTGTGTGTCCGATGGTCTTAGACTGGAAAAGAAAGCAGTCGGTTACAAAGCTGTCTGCAGCTTTCAGACGAGCCACCCCGTCTCCACACCCAAAGCACAGCCCTGCCCCTCATGCAGTTTTTCCCTTTGATCGTGGCCATGGCTTTCTCCCCTCCTCCCTTCTGCCTGCCTGCTCTGTTCCCTCCTTCCCCAGCTTCCCTTCGTCTCTTCCTGTCTCCCATCCATCATTAAAAACATCGTGTCTTAGCTTTTAGTCCGTCCATTTAGTGATGCCTCATCCCAGGACCTGATTTGGGACGGCCCCCTGTCCACACAGCATGGAAGGCTGATGGTTTCCCGTGTTTGCCTGCAGTTTCCCATTTGGAAGACCAGCCACGCTGTGAAGTGGGAGGGCGTGTGGCGAGAGCTGGGCTGCCTTGCCAGGACAGTGTCTTTTGCCGTCCGAAAAGAGAGCGGGCACTCGCTGAAGTCATCTCTCTCGGTAAGGGCAGATGTGTAGATACTTTGACGCAGCTGTGCCTTAAGTTGGGAGAATAGCCTTTGCCTCCATCGGGAGGGATTGAGAAGAGTCACAGTTTGGGTGGCTAAAATGGTGCCTCCTGGTCACTTTGAATTTCTGGACACAACCTCATGTCATTTTTTCTAAGTAACATCAGAGGTAACGGGCAGTGGCGTGCGTAAGAGCCGACTGTGGCATCTTAGTCGGGAGCTGGCCGAGTTGACTGGTCAGGGTGTCGAGCTCCCTGAGAGAACCGAGCCGGCGGTGGGGTCGGGATGGCCCCCCCAGTGGGTGGGACTTGTTTCCCCGACACTCCCAGGTCCCTCACGTGTAACGTGGGGTTTCCGTAAAGATTAAGTGTCGCAAGAGTTGGGGAATGCTTAGCACAGCGCCTGGCATGCAGTTAGTGCCCAGTGAGTGTGTGGTGTTGTCAGCGGCCTGTGTGAGGTGCAGACGCCCCCGATCCGCATCTCTTTCAGCACGCGATGGTCCTCGACTCTCGGAACGCTTCCATCTTACCGAGGAGAGGTGCTTTGCTGAAGGTGAACCAGGTAGTATTCCTTCCCCTGTGACCTCTGCAGACTCCGTGGCCCTGGAGGGATAGGGCATCATCAAGGGTAGTCACGTTTTTAATACAGTTTCCTCTCACTGTGAAAGTCCTTCTAGAATGGCTTGCAAGGGTGTCCGTCCCCCTCGGGGTTCTTAGCCCTGGATTTGCTCCCTGTAGCTCAGGCTTTGCCTTCACAGAGCACAGAGTCAGGATAAGGTTCCGGTCTCTTTGATGGTGTCACTTACTAGGCCAGGAGGAAAGTTGTGATTTGATGGGAGTGATTTCCCTGGTGACCCTTGAAGAACACCCAAGGCAGGGGTTGTAACTCACATGCCGGGAGGGCCTGACAGGTGACCTTGGGGAGAAGCGGGGCTCCGACGCTCTGTTTGCCTGATCTCAGTGTCAGAGGAGCAGCTAGAAATCAGACTTCCATAGGAAATGTGCCATGTTGTAAAAGGTAGGCTGATTTTGTTTTCCCCGCAAACACTGATTAGGCCAAACAAGCCGTATCGTCCTTAGCAAGCTCTGTAATGAAGTGTTGATGTCGCCAGTGTTTTACTCTCACACGTAAGGAATGCCATTCTCTGCGGTTACTCAGTGTGCTTGGTGATTGTGTACCTCTGTCAGGCCCCTGGTACCGTCCAGAACAACTAGGACGTAGCTTCTAGGAGACAGAAGTGGCGTGTTGCCTTTCTAAGCATACAGAACAGCAGACTTAACCGCAGTGATGCTGTTTAGAACCCTCTGTAACAGGTCTGTTGGCTCCCTTTGACCTGAGGACCCTCGCCCACAGGAGCTGGCAGGCTACACCGGAGGGGATGTGAGCTTCATAAAAGAAGACTTTGAGCTTCAGCTGAATAAGCAGCTCATACTTGATTCAGTGAGTATCTCGCCAGAACATTGTCACCTGTGTTTTTATCTCTTGTTTTTGGAATCTTAGAAGATCTCAGTTCCCGAATATCTAAAACACTAAAGAGGTCAGAACACTGATGCTTGAAAGCCAAGCGCTTGATCTTTTCAGTTTAGCCAGACTTGAAGCTACCTTGGGGAGAAGCGATGAGCAGTCCCTTGAAAACCCATCTGTCAGTCATTGTACGTAAACGAGCCCCTTCCCCACTTATCCGCTCAGGGCTGTCAAGCACGTGTGTCTGGAGGACAGGGCTGCCGCTTTCTTCGTCTCCTTATGTTACTTCCAGAGAAATTCTTCGTCTTCACCTTGTTTTGCTAGGTTGTCAGGGCTCTGGGTGCCTCCAGGAGTTTCTCTGTTAGCCAGTTTGGTTTAGTTCCTCCTGATCCCTCAGGACCTTAGGAGTAAGTGACTGGATCCTGACCGAGGCAGTGGAGCCCCAGGCTGGGAGACACCATGCTTATTCTCCAGTCTTCCCAGCGCCCGGGCGACTGAGGGACGGCTCTCCACACCCCCACTGCCTCCTTAGACCCTGGGGGCCAGGAGTGAGTTTTAATGAAGTGGGACATGCTTTTGTTTTAGAATCATTTATCACTGCTGCCGGTCAGTCCTGGACTCAGTGCACTTCAGATTTGGTTCCCCCCTTTCCCCTGCCACTGCCCTTCTGGAGGCGGCCAGGGGCTTCTCGCTCAGTTGGGTGAGCTCTTTCCGGTCCCCTTCTGTGCTCCCTCCGTGGCACGCTGTCAGCCACTGTTGACTCCATTATGACTGCTTCTCCTTCTCAGCCTCCTTTCCCCCCATCCATGCACCCACCCGCCCCTCCCTCCTTCCCACATATACTGGCTCCCAGGCACTGTCGGAGCACTAAGAATACCTCAGTAAATAAGCACAGTTCCCGTTCTTACATGCAAATAGATTTATGTACAGTTCGGCAGGGGTTCACAGGTGATGTGGAGAACGATCCAGCAGAGTTAAGGGACAGAATGCCGCCAGGGGGTGCTGCCTTATCTTCGAGGGCCAGGGGAGGCGTCTTGGATGAGGCCCGTAGCACTTAGAGCGACTTAAGGTGAGCCCTCCACCCTCGGTGGCATCTCCCCAACAGCTGGTCGCCCAGACACCGCTGAGGGAGCAGGGCGGGCTGACCAGGCCCAGGGTGCTGCCGGCTGAGCCGAAGACAGGTCGGTGAGTTCTAGTGACCGACCGTGGAGTTTCAGCTGGGTGAGGAGGGGGGGCGGGGCAGGAGAGAGCGAGGGGGCCGGTCCGCAGGTCCTGCTGGCACTGAAGGCTTGGGGGGCTGGTGCTAGAGGGAGCAGCTGGAGAGGTCTAGGTGCTGGGGGTGCCTGGGGGCCTTGGGCCCTCGTGGTCGCCGAGATCAGCGGGACACGAGGCCCGGTGGGCTTGTCTCAGGTGGGGAATCAGTTCTCCTTGTTGCCCCTCCTTAGGTTGGGACCATTAGGCGGGGGGAGGAGGACAGTGTGCCGGGAGCGCCTCGTCGCCAGGGGAGCTGCTCGAGAGCGCGCACGGCTCTGGCGCCTCGCTTTGTTCCGCAGCATCTGTCACGCTGTGGAACAAAGACTTGAATTTCTCAGAATAGAGCGTTCGCTTGGCCTGCTCTGCCCACTCTGTCCCAGTTTTCGTCTGTAATCCTTCCTACGGAAGCTTCTAAAAAAGAGACATCTGAGCAGCTTTGAAGGACGTGGGACTTTGCATGTCCGAGAGAGGACAAGGTGGGCAGAGGCGTGGGAATGCTCGGAGAGGTGGGTAGGTGGGGGCCACGGCGGAGGCCTGGGGTCGGGGGCCCAGAGAGCATCGTTGTCGTTTAAGGTATCCCTGGGTCAGTTCTGTGCATGGATTACGTGGGTGTGAAGATTGGATCCCTGACCTAGGGTTAGATCACTGCCCCTGACCTGTTAGAGGCAGGGCTCCGTCCCCGAGGGTTGGATTGGAAGTATGTCTCTTTGCATTTCTTAAACGCAGCAGTCTTGCACCCACTACCTTCCTTCTCCTGAGATGCCGTGTGCCCTCAGTCCTCTCAGGTTTTGAGGCCGAGCCAAAGAGGCCTGGGTGGATGCAGAATCCCTTGTCCAGGGCCCTGGTCTCCCCCTTCAGGCCATGGCTTGTCCCACTGGGTTTGGCTTCTCGGAGAGGAGGGAGCTGCCCTGTGTCGGCACGGAATCCAGGCCCTGCTTAGGCTTTGGGCTTATGTATAGTATGTCTTTGTTCGAAATTTGAAGTTGCCAGTTATAAAAGTATCCACAAAACACTTCGAGCTGTAGTTCTTCCCCTGCAGGAGCCAGGTGTTCCCCTTCCGCAGCCCTTGTGCCCCGACCCAGAGCTCTGCACGCTGCAGGCACTGGGCACGACCAGATCTCAGGGTGTTTTCTGTCTGCTAATGCTCGTTGGAAGGAAAGAAACAGTGGAAGAAAACGGTTGTTTGTTTATATTTCGACAGGTTTTTTCAGCATCTCTCTGGGGTGGAATGTTGGTACCCATTGGTGATAAACCGTCAAGTATTGCTGATCGGTAAGTAATAAATGAATGGGTGGTTTGCACATGGTTTCCTTTGGATCTTTCTACTTGGTTTATTAGAAGATATTTTAGAGAAGTTTAACTATTTAGGAAAGCAGATATTTCGAATTTTAATTTACTTTTATGTTTAAGCTAATTTCAGAGTACCCAGTATACCTCATACTTAATATTTTTCGCTTTTGGAGCAGAGAGATACTTTATTATACTAACAAGTTTGTATTCTCTTTGAGTATGAAAGAATACAGTTCATACATGTTACAGAAATATAAAAACAGAGAAACATCTAAGGAAGTGAAAGAGTCCTGCTCATTGATAAGCACAGTTAACATGTGGGACTACGGTCGACTCTTGAACAACCTGAGGGCTGATCCCAGGGACGCTTGTAGTCGGCCCTCCGTATCCACGCTCCCTCCACAGCCAGAGTCAGCCAGCCACTGGTGGTGTCGTGCTGTAGCGTCTGCTGTTGAAGGGTATCCACCCGTAGGTGGACCCACGTGATCAAACCCACGTTGTTCGAGAGTCAGCTGTATTTCCTGTTAGCCAGTATTTTTGCGGGTGTGTATTTGTGTGAGCGTGTATACATATAAATTCACGTACACATCTGTATTAAAGTGTTGAGATGCTGTATTTTGAATGCAATTTTGTGTCCTCCCTGCTTTTTGAAAATTATACAGTAAATCAGTTCACCAAGTCATGGGAAATTTTTCGTAAGCAGCATTTTAATATTTCGTTATTTGCATATACGTAGCACTGTGAAGAATATAACTTTGTAAATAATTTTTGTTCGTTTTATTTTCTGAGGACAGATTCCTCAATGTGGAATTACTGTCTCAAAAAAATATGAATGTTTTTAAGGCTCACAAAGAATATTGCTGGAGCCTGCTTTTCCGAAAACTTGCTCTTTTAGTAGTAGCTTCTGCTCCTGCCAGCAGAGGGTGAAGTTGTATTTGTTGCTATTATTAGTTGCTATTAGTAGAAATACTCACAATTGTCTTGGGGTCAAGGAGCTCTTTCTTTAATCTTGCATTAGTTAAACTGTTGTTTTAGCTTAACCTAGTTCAGCCTTTTTGGATGGCAGTTTGGGAGTAGAAAAAATTTTAATTTCTAAACTCTGAGACTTAACAGTTTCACCTCCGTGAATCTAAGGTACAGAAATGCATTCATAAGAGTACAGAGACTTATGTACAAGGGTGTCCATCGGGGGCATTATTGAGACCAGCAGAAATTCTAAAACTACCCGTAGGGAAGTGATTGAATTCAAACACAGCCATTCTAAAGGGACTGTGTAATCATTAGAAAGGATGAGATAGGTGCCCCTAAGTTAAAATTTCCAAGCAAGTATGTTGAGTTGCTTGCCCTCTGATCAGGGGCAAAGCTTCTGTGTGCACGTGTGTGTTTGCAGGTAGCACCTGGAAGCATCTGGAAGTCAACCACCAAACCAGTGACCGTAGTCACTTCTGGAGATTGGAACACAGTGGACAGTAGGGAGGGGAGGAGGCTTTTTACTTTTTGTGTTTCCTGAATCATTTTAATTCTTTCAAAAGAATGTGTGTGATTTATCATTTAAAAAAATAATAAAGGGACCTTGCTCTTTGTTTCTATAATTAATGAGGTATTCAGAAAGGCTTTGCTTAGAAATCCCAGATAGTAAAGACACATTTTTAGACTTTTAAACTCAAGTTCAAATGAATAAATTCATAAAGGCTTTTATCCAGTGGGACAATGAGAAAAACAGTGCCCTGTTCCCTTTGTGCTGAGACGTGGGACGTTTGTGGCACCACAGGTCAGTGAGAGGCTGGGGGCGTCAGCTGGTGTGGCTTCCATGACAGCCGTGTTGGAAAGACCATACACAGCTTCTCTGGTCATTTTAATTCATTATCTAGTAATTACCGTGGTCTAAAATCGGGTTCTAAGAAGCTGTTAGATTTTATAGCAAATAGATGGGATTTCTCATTTTTTTTTTTTTTTGGCTGCGTTGGGTCTTCATTGCTGTGCATGGACTTTTCTCTAGTTGTGGCGAGCGGGGGCTACTCTTCGTTGCAGTCAGTGCACAGGCTTCTCATTGTGGTGGCTTCTCTTGTTGCAGAGCACGGGCTCCAGGCATGTGGGCTCAGTAGTTGTGGCTCACGGGCTCATTAGCTGTGGCACGCGGGCTCTAGAGCGCAGGCTCAGTAGTTGTGGCGCATGGGCTTAGTTGCTCTGTGGCATGTGGGATCTTCCTGGACCAGGGATCAAACCCGTGTCCTCCGCATTGGCAGGCGGATTCTCAACCACTGCGCCACCAGGGAAGTCCCTTTAATATTTTTTTATTTCATTGTTTTCATTTTACTCAGATATAGTTTAAAAGAGTGTGATAACCCAGTCCATTAAGGAACACAAGGAATTCATTTTAAAAAATTTTAACATACACTTTTTTTCTAATTAAAAATCACTGTAATATAAAAAAATTAAGATAACAATAATTCTATTTTGGTCTATTTCCTTCTAGTATTATTTTCCTCTATTTGTAAAATTCAGATCATTACTATTATATAATTTGTATCCTGCTTTTTTTAAAGAAACTTAATTAACTTAATTTTTAACTTAATTATCGTGAGCATGTAGGAGGCTGTTTTGAAAAGGTGCTGCGTGATGAGTTCTCATAGACTTCAGATAATTCCTTTATAACGGACAGTCCACCTAAGTGTCTGTTTGTGCCTTGTATCTCACCTGTGTCCCCAGAAGTTTGACGTGTTTGTTTAGATGTATAGTCTTAGGTTAGATTACAAGCTTGGGTCTTTATGAAATTTACCATCCTCCCGTGCGTGTTCCTAATCCTGAAATGTTCCACCACGTGGAGATGTGGACGACCCAGTAGCGAGTGTGCGCCTTTTGCACTTTTGTCGTGCGGTGGAGACTTTCTCCATCGGCTTTGCTCTGACATCTGCATCCTCTTCCAGGTTTTACCTCGGGGGACCCACAAGTGTGCGAGGGTTCAACATGCACAGCGTTGGGCCACAGAGCGAAGGTCTGTCGTTCCCCACAGCACACCAGCTTGAAAAAATCGAAATTACGCTTACTTCTCACTTTTGAGCGCATGTATTTGTTTAAATCACCGCAATAATAGATACTCGTATTTCACCAGTGGAACTGGCACCTAACAGCATCCACCACACAGCAAGCACAGAAAGGTGTTTGTTGAGGAAACTGTAGAAAATGAGAAAAGATAGCTAAGCGGAAGATACACGGCAGTCACTTGTGATCCCATTGGCCAGAGGTGACGTGTGTGAGCATTTTGTTGTTTAAACTTGCACATCCGTGCACACATGTGTTGTTTACATAACTGTTCTAACCTGTTTCTCCTGCCACCCCTCAGTAACAGTGTATGAATAGATTTTTATAGGAATAAGTACTTTGTCATTTTTAATGGCGGCTTATTTCATCTTACCGACAAACTATAATTTTTTTAAACTAGTGCACTTTATTTAAAAAAAGTTTTTAAAATATATATATAAAATAACTTTAATATTACAGTAAACAATAAACATGCATTTTTTAAAAAAGACTTAGATAAAATACAGCTAAACATTAATTATGGTTTTATCTGGGTGATGGAAATTATGAATAATTTTAATAAGCCTTTTAAAATGCATTTCTGCACTTTCCAAATTTTCCACGAGTTTACATTAAGCTTGTTTGTTTATTTATTGAGGTATAGTCGATTTACAATATTATATAAGTTTCAGGTGTACAACATAGTGATTCATAAAATATTGACTATATTCCCTGGGTAATGGACTTTGTTTTTGAGAGCACTTTTAGGTTAGCAGAAAAATTGGACACAAAGTACAGAGTTCACTGTACGTGCCCGTAGCATCCTTTATTATTAACATCTCGCATTAGCGTGGGACACTTATCACAATCGATGAGCCAACACTGATGTGTTACTACTAACTAAATTCCATAGTTCACGTTGGGGTTCACTCTTTGTGTTGTAAAGTTTCATGGGTTTTGACAGTTGTGTAATAGCATGTATCTACTGTTACCGTATTTTATAGAATAGTTTCACCACCCTAAAAATTCACCGTGCTCCACCTATTCATTCCTCCCTGCCTTCCTCCCCCTCAGTTACTGGCAACCACTGACCTTTACTATCTCCATAGTTTTGCTTTTTCCAAAATGTCATATACTTGGAATGATACAGTATGTACCCATTTCAGACTGGCCTTTTTGACTAAATGATATGCATTTAAGTTTCCTCCATGTCTTTTTTTTTTCTTTTTTGGTCAGTGTACTTCTTAAATTTTTGTTTATGTATATATATATATATATATTTTTTTTTAATTAAAGTGTAGTTGATTTACAGTATTGTATTAGTTTCAGGTGTACAACATAGTGATTGAGTCCTCCGTGTCTTTTTATAGCTTGATTGCTCATATCTTTTTATCACCAAATAATATTCCATTGTATGGCTGTACCACAGGGTGTTCATCCATTCACCTATTGAAGGACATCTTACTTGCAGGACATCCAATTTTTTGCAATTATGAGTAAAGCTGATATAAATATCTATGTGCAGTTTTTGATCTGGACATAAGGTTTCAGCTCATTTGGGTAAACCAGGGAGTGTAATTGCTGGATTGTATGGTCAAACTATGTTTAGCTTTGTAAGAAACTACCAGACTGTCTTCCAAAATAGCTAACGTTTTGCATTCCCACCAGCCATGAATCAGAAAGATAAAAAAGCCTTATCATTTTTAATGACTGCATACTTCATCTTCTTGCCTTACTGCGATATTTTCAAACCAAATCCAAGTTTTAGACACTTAGTCTGTTTTCTTTTTTCTTAAGTTTATATAACAGCGTATCAGTGAATAAGCTAACTGAATCTTTGTGCTCATCTATAAGTTTTACTTTATAATATAAAGTTCTAGGTGTGGAATTTCTAGGTCAAAGGATTTTGAGTATCCTTGAATATCCTTAAGGTTTTATATTGTCTCAAGAAAGCTTGTCTCAGTCATACTCTGTCCAGCAATGTGTGAGAATTCTGGTTTCTGGAACTCTCTCCAGTACTTGACATTATATCAGAGGATCTCCACGTGTTATTAAAAACTATAAAAACATCATTTAAGTAGATTCATGTTATGACATTGTGAAATATTCTATCCTGATTTTCTTAACTTTTTTTTAACATCTTTGTTGTTTCCACTTTATATTATTATAAATAGTGATTGCTCTGGGCCTAAATTTTTGTACAAAATATAAATTATTTCTTTTCATTTGTTTTTAGAGTGCTTTATTATTATTATTTTTTTTTTTGCGGTACGCGGGCCTCTCACTGTTGTGGCCTCTCCCGTTGCGGAGCACAGGCTCCGGACGTGCAGGCTCAGCGGCCATGGCTCACGGGCCCAGCCGCTCTGCGGCATGTGGGATCTTCCCGGACCGGGGCACGAACCCGTGTCCCCTGCATCGGCAGGCGGACTCTCAATCACTGCGCCACCAGGGAAGCCCCTAGAGTGCTTTATTAGTGTGTCTTTTTTTTTTTTTGAAAAGTAACATAATTTCTTTTTCACTATAACAAGTATTATTTAGTGACTAGATGCAAGTTTTGGAGTCTTCCATTTTCCTGAAAATTAAAACACAGTGGTATTTCATTTAATTACCTATTAAAAGGCTATTGGTAAGATTATATGAGCAAGAATATAAATTGCTATAACTTTTCATGAAAAAATTTGACAATATTTATCAAGAGCCTAAAACATATATATATATATATACACACAAGGACTATTGATAAGAGAACCAAACTGAAAACTGGAAGCCCAAATGCCCATCAACAATAGAATAGGCAACTAAACAGTGGTGTCTTCACACTGTGGAATATTATACAGCAATGAGGTTGAACAAGTTAGAGCCACTGGCTGGGTGGTATGAACAGGCCTCAGAAACATGCCAAAAAAAAAAAAAAAACCAGATCCAGAGGATGCATACTGTATGATTCCATCTGTGCAGAGTTTAGAGACTGGGGAAAGTGATCTGTACTGTCGGGTGAACAGGTAGACAGGTAGTGCTGTACTTGGCGTGGGTGGTGGGTAGTGATTAGAAAGGAGAACAGGGCCTTCTGGGGGGCTGCATTTATCTGTTTCTTGGTCTGGTGCTCATTATATGGTGCGTTCTGTGCCTGGAAATTCACTGTGCTGTATACTTAGGATGTGTATACTTTTCTATGTGTATATTATACTTCAAGATGGTTTAAAATACCTGTGTGTGCAAGGAAGCCCATCACGGGTTAATGTCCACTATCAAGAAATTCAACACCAACATGACAGTAGTCAAGGGGTAGATCATTATATTATGTTACATATATGTGATTATTCAGGCATCAAAATCACATTTTCAAAGAATATAAAGTATTAAAGGAAAGTGCTTATAATATAGTAAACTAAAAAAAAATATCAGGGGGCTTCCCTGGTGGCGCAGTGGTTGAGAGTCCGCCTGCCGACGCAGAGGACACGGGTTCGTGCCCCGGTCCGGGAAGATCCCACATGCCGCGGAGCGGCTGGGCCCGTGAGCCATGGCCGCTGAGCCTGCGCGTCCGGAGCCTGTGCTCCGCAACGGGAGAGGCCAAAACAGTGAGAGGCCCGCATACCACAAAAAAGAAAAAAATCAGGACTGAAATGTATAAATATAAAATGACTTACATTTTGTTTTCTTATTTAATTATTCATTATAATTCACTGGATGAAAGAACACCAGATGTTAGCTGGTTATCTCTTAATGGTAGAAATTAAAGGAGGATTTCCTTTTTTTCTACTTCCATACATTTATCCCATTTTGTACAATTGAGTATATTACTTTTTATGATTAGAATAAAATAGGTTATTTAAGAAAAGAGAGGAACACTTGCTGGGAAACGAGAAGCAAACCCAGCTGACCTCCTGCTTTCAGTCCGTTCTTTGTTTCCTCTAGAACTTCAGTATTAATAGCGGTTGAGGAGATGCCGGGGCCTTTAAGTGAATAAGCAGTTCGTTCCTTGAGGTTAATCTTGGAGACAGCCACATTTTTCTTTTTCGTGGTCTGTCATTTTGTATTAAAGGGACTAAGGCACTTTACAACTAGTATTTTGTAACAAAGTATAAGCATTTCAGGGTTTTTTGTTGTTTGTTTAATGTTGTGGCTCTTTATAGTAAAATGAAATGGTAGGGACAGTTTTAGAAATGATGCAAATGTATACTCTCAGTGGATAGTCTTGAATTTTGGCAAAAGTAACCAAAAAAAAAAAAAAAACCCAAGTGGTCACGAACCTTTAAAAACGAGCCTCTTCTCTGAAGATGTTGAGCTGCGACAGCGTCCTTGTGCAGCAGGGAGCAGACACTGCGTACCTTTGGATTAATAGTATGTCCGGCCACTTCCAGAAACTGCAGAGACATTTTCTTCATCTTGTCTCTCTATATTGTGGTCTTGACATTTTTGCAAAATAATGCATTTCATTTACCAAGTGACAATGATCTGATCGTCTGCAGTCGTGGAAAAAGCGATTTCCATGAGTTCACTTGTTTTATTCCAAGCATTTTACAGATATGGTAAATTACTGGCTTCATTCTTTCCTCAGTTACACATTAGCTTTTTTTTTTTTTTTTTCCAGTTAAAGCAAATTATAAAGCAAACCAGGAGAAGAAGAAAGATTATTTAAGAAAGGCCGACAACGTCAGGAGTTATAGGGCAGCTGCTCACAGAGCTCGGGCACTGAGTGTGTTGTGTTCACAGCACACACCTCGCTCGTGTACATGGTAGGACGTCAGTGTGGTTTTGAACCTGTGACCTTGTTTTGATCCGCACTCCTTCCTTGACTAGGAGACTACCTGGGCGGAGAAGCGTATTGGGCCGGTGGCCTGCACCTGTACACCCCGTTACCTTTCCGACCGGGCCAGGGCGGCTTTGGAGAGCTCTTCAGAACTCACTTCTTCCTCAACGCAGGAAACCTCTGCAACCTCAACTATGGTAAAACTTGGACTATTTAGCACCATTCGGCACAGCTGACCTTATGTTTAAAAGCACAGGACACAAGTGGGTGTCTGTGTCACATTTAGATTGCGTCGTCTCTTAAGAGTAGGCACTGTGCCTGCCTGAGACACCTGCAACACCTGATGTGCCCAGAGTGAAGCTGTTGGTCAAATGGCTAGAACATGCATAACGAATCGTCATCGGATGCTGCTTTGCAAAGAGAAACCTGTCTGTTTAGCAGACATTTCTCGAGCGGTGACTCTGTGCCAGTCATTATGGCCACAGAGCTGAGTGAGACCTGGTCTCTCCCCTAGGAGCTCAGGGCCGGGCGAGGCGCACAGATGTCCCGGCTTGGGGAGGTGTCTGGAAACCAAGGCTTGGAGTAGGGCTTCCTGGGCCGTCAGTGGTGGGCAAATGCCATTCTAGGCAAAGGGAACAGAACGTGCCAGGCCCAGAGAATTGAGAGGACCTGTGTTCTTCTGGGACGGTGAGGAAGTACGGTCCCCAGCCCTGTCTTGAGTTTGGGCCTAATCTCACTTCATGCATTCTCCTCAAGTATCTAGGCCTGGCTTAAAAGATGACCAGAGGCCACACAGAGGGGGAGAGCCAGGGCTGTCCAAGGACGTGTGCGGGGGACCATGTGCTATTGGTCACACCTCCTCTTCTCTCTCTTCAGGGGAGGGCCCCAGAGCTCACATTCGAAAGCTGGCTGAGTGCATCCGCTGGTCTTATGGCGCAGGGATCGTCCTCAGGCTGGGCAACATCGCGCGGCTGGAGCTGAACTACTGCGTCCCCATGGGCGTGCAGGGCGGAGACAGGTATGTGCTGGGAGGTTCTCTCCACAGGTACACGGCACTGTCTTGTCACTTCGTTTTGGACATAGTTAATCACCAGCGGCCTTTAAATTTCAAGACTTCAGGAGAAATTGAATAGTTAGCAAAAGAATGAAAACAGGGATTTTTGTCCATGGGGTTCTCCATACAGTTTGGAGGAAAGGCCGTGATGTGTTCCCGTCCCCCCACCTTATGCTGTTTGCACTTGTCATCAGGTAGAGGGAGCTCCTCTGGCGGCCTGGCTGGAGGTGGTGGCCGCCGTTTCGGGTCCTGCGCTGAGCAGAGTGAGGTGTTGCCGGTGGGGACTTTGCGGGCCGGGAGCCTGGAGGCTGGGTGGGCACAGCTCTGCTCGGGCCGCCGAAGACCTGCTTTCTGGCCCTTCTCCACCAGTCATTTTACTGAACAAGATCTGCTGAATATTCATGGATGAATATGGTACAAGGCCGATTACAGCTACAGAAATTAATTCTGTTTCTTCACGTATTTGGTATGCATTGTAGAAATTTCCAGAAGTCCAGAAGTATTGTCATGATAGTATGTAAATAATACCATGGACTGGGGGCTTAAACAGCAGACTTGTATCTCTCACCATCTGGAGGCTGCAAAGTCCAGGACCAGGGTGCCGGCAGGTTCGGTTCCGGGTCAAGGACCCTCTTCCCGGCTTGCAGACGGCGCCTTCTCACTGGGCTCTCACCTGAAGGGGGCAGAGAGCAGGCTCTCTGGTGTCTCTTCTTACAAGGACACCAGTTCCACCAAGGACCCCATCTTAATTAAGCTGCCTCATCTAAGGTGACTTAGTTACGTCCTCAAGGCCCCACCTCCAGATACTGTCACATGGCAGGGCTGGGGGGTGGGCGTTTAGTGCTTCAGCCTGTGAGGATTGGGGGACACGGACATTCTGCCGGTAACCTAGTGTTTCTGTACATTTCAGGACTCAGGGCTGTAGTTTTTTCTTCTCGGTGTTCTGTCTACATTCAGCTGTGATGCTGAGTCATAGCCAGGCTTCCAGCGTGAAGTTGTAGTTTGTGCTCGTTTAAGGAAGTGCTGTACCAGTCTTACTCCCCCTGTCTTCTGCTTCGGCGTGGTGGGTGATGGTGTTTTGAAGGGAAGCCGCATTAGGAGGCTTTTAACAAAGCTTTGTTCTTAGGTGCACGTCAGTGTCTGTCATCCAGATCCTCTGTGGCCGTCGCTTCAGGAGTCTGCCCTCCTCCGCTCTCCCTGGGAGGCTGGCTCGGCCCGGGGCCGCCGTGCCGCCCTTCCTCCCCGAGCCCCCACGGGTCTGCTGCTCTGACGACTGTTAATTCCCCTCCACGCCTTGCCTGCTCTCGGCACAGAGCAGAAGCCGAGAAAGGTCCCGTTGCCCAGGCTGAGCGTGCACTGGAGTCCAGCTGCACAGGCTCGGAGTGCAGCCTGGCTGCCCCGTGGCTGTGTGGCCCGGGGTGAGTTACTTAACCTCTCTGGGTCTCCGTTTTCACAACCGTAGGATGGATGCTAACGATAGTGATTACTTAGCAGTTTTGAGGGCTGAATGAATTAGCACACACGCAGCGTGTAGAGTGGTACCCAGCGTGCTGTCAGCAAAGCTGGTTATTTCTCGTGTTGCTGCTGCTGCTGCGCTCGCCCTGGCCAGCTGTTCACAAAGGAAGCGAACGGTGTGTGCGCGTCCCCCGCCGTCCGCAGCGGCACTGTGCGCGCCACATGACTGGCTGTGTTAGAGGCGTGCCGCAGATGGGGTGATGTGGCCTGACTTCAGGGATAGTGAAATGTGGGGAACTGTGCACCTTCCCTAGAGCAAGCTTTGTGCATTAGGTAACATCGTAGCTTCAGGAAATGAAGCTAACGTTGCAGGTCGCTTTCTGCAAAACCTTGTTCCCACCACAGGCATGGGCGTGGGGCTCCCTGGCGTAACAACCAGGTGCTAATTGAGTCCTTGCAGGGAGCGGCACCTGCACCAACACCGGGACCAGGTCAGATGGAGCCATCTAGGCCTGCGCTTCTCAAACCGTAATGTGCTTGGGTCTGGAGTGGGCTGCGCTGCGGGTGGGCTGCGCGGCCAGCCCCTGCCCTGTCCGTCCCTGGCTGTGTGACCTGGGCAAGCCCTGCTGGCTCTGGGCCTCCGGTCCTTCAGACTGGAAGGCGCTGCCGTCGTGTGGCTGCAGCATCATCGGAGGCCACTGGGTGTCGCTGTGCTCCCGGAATCCGGGTGCTGCTCTCGGAGCCCGGCTTCCGCTACCTGCCTCCCCGAATCTCTGCAGGGGGTGGAGTGGGTACGTTCACCACTCCACTCTGCTCTCTCTCTTCAGGTTAAATTTGAAAAATATGTGTCAGCCATTAATTTCAAATGTGGGTTCTGAAAGGAGGAAGCATGCTGTGCAGGGGATATTTAAAGACCAGAACATAAGGACGCTTCTCTGCCCCCCAGGCTGCTCTGTTCTGGGGTCCTGGTGGTTACAGCAGATGCTTCTCACGCGCAGTGTCCCTGAGTAGGGGGCTCGCCGTCACTCAGCGTATGGCTCGGTTTGAAGTTTTGTCATCAAAATTGGAATTTCGTGACGTTCGAGCGATCTTGCCAGGGTTTAATCTTCATTTCTAAAATGAAGCAGCTAACAGGATGGGGAGTTACATGTGTGCCAGGCATCCATAGGTCCCCCGCCCAGTGAGTGCAATCGCTTTGTAATTAGGATTTCAGATCTTTACAGAAATGAAAATCGCTTTGAAATATTTGGCGAGTTTTATACCGGAGGTGACGTGTGACACCGTTGTCTCTGCGCTCTGATGGCGAACGCTCTGTGTCTTACCGAGTGTGGTCCCTGGAAATGCGCTGGTGACTGAGGCAGCTGGCGGGGAGGGCAGTGCACAGTTAGTAACAGAGAAAGACCAGGCAGGGAGTCGTGGAGGGCTTCCCGGGGGAGGTGATAGCTCCAGGCCACAGAGCAGCTGGAGCCAAGGTATGCACGCATGGAATGCCTGTGGGCGCCAGCCTCTACCCTTCGCAGGAGCAGAAGTGAGGTGCAGGGCGGCCCTTGATGCAGGCGGGGCCTGAGTTCCGGTCACTCTTGTCCCCCACCCGTCTCTGCCCTCCAGCCTCTCTGGCCTTTTCCCTTAGGGCACACGCCAGCGCCCCTGAGTTCTGGCACTCGTCGGCCTGCTCCCTGCTGAATTCCCCGTGCTAGACCGGCACCTGGCGTTCCTGGGAGCTGGCTGGGGGAGGATGGGCGCCTGACGCTGGGGGACCCTGGTGTGGCCTTCAACGAGCCCTTGGCGCCGAGTCCGAGGCTGGCCGGGTGCAGGCAGGGAGCCTCCGGGTGGTGCTGGAGTGGCGCAGCTGGGCCGCCCTGAGACTGCCGGTGGGAGGGGGAGACTCGAGACTCGGGGCCTTTTCTGGGGCGCCTACTGGATTATAGGCATGTAGGCACACGGGACACAGAGCAGGAAGATGGGCGTTTGGTGAGGCTGTCTCCGTGCACCTGGCCTCTGCGACACTGTTTTGGATGTTTGTGGTGGGTATTTTTCCTGTGACACGTTTATATGGTCTCTGAACATAAACCTGTGCTTGTAAAGGTCTTTAACCTCTTTACAGTTGGAGTAGACGAGCCTTTATGGAATGCCTGCTTGTTTCTGAATCGTGTGAACCCAGGGCTTGACTTATTTTGATCTTGATCGAGCCTATTTTCAGACATTTTTCTAAACAGCGAATGCAGGCAGGGACTACTTTTATGGACCTAATGATATAAAAGGTAAAGACACCTCGTTTAGATCTGAGCAGACGAAGTTGTACAAACACAGCCATGGTTCTGACTGGATCTTTGCTTTTTAAGGACGATGGTGAGGTTACTCAGGGTCACACGGGGACTGTAGCTGTCCCTTCTGGTCAGGTGACTGCTGATATGGTTGATTAGTGAGCGCCCTTGACCCTGCAGAAGGTCAGTGACAACAGTTAAGGTTCTCTCTTTTGAGTCCCTTAATTGATCAGATAATTTCATTCCCACGCTGAAAAAGAAAAACTTTCTGCCAGTTTTCAGGTGCTGTAAGTTCTGAGATTGGGTGACAGCACAAGTGTTGTGACAGTAGAAACATTAGCTTTTCTCTGAATGAGGGGGCTGTTCTCTTCCAGTTTTCCTGGAAACTCTCCAGAACTTGCAAAACTGCTGTGTTCCGCAAACACTCCGTCAGCTGCTGGTTGGGATTCGGAACGTTTTTTCCCTGGAAGCTCATGCTTTCTGGTGTTCAGGTCCCGGGGTTAGGCCCTCTGTCCCGAGTACAGTACTGGCCCTGCCCCGAGCACAGCCAGCAGGTGGGCGGCACGGGAGTCCGTCCTCCACGGTGTGGGCTGCAGGGGGAGCGGTTCTCGGCCTGTTGGCGCACCAGCATCACTGTGGAGTCCCAGGAGTACAGCTGCCTGGGCTGCGGCCGGTGAGTCTCACCCTGCGTGCGGCCGGGGCTTGAACCAGGACGTCATGGAAACAGCAAGGCCTGCAGCAGGGCGTCCTCCGAGGCAGCTGAGGCAGCAGGGCCCGCGGGCGCGCTTGCGTTTGGGTCCAGAGTTCTGCTCTGAGGCTCCTGCCGTGACCGCAGCCATCTCCTCACTGCCCAGCCCGTTTGCTCATCTGAAAATGGGCTCAGTGATCTGTCTGCCGGTGAAAGAGCAGCACACTGAATGTAACCTGCACAGCGTCAGCGGGTAGCAGGTGTTGCAACCCACGTGCCCTCTTTGCATCCTCCCTTTCCTGGGAAAGGAGCAGGTTCTAAAGAGGCAGGTTAAACCCTTTGGGGCTGTGGGTTCTGCCATCCTCCCCACCCCCTCCTGGGCCTCCCTGTGTCCTGTGTTTTGCCAGGGGCCCTTCCACGGCCACGTCTCTGATCTCCTCTCTGCCCTGCGCTGTGCAGAAGGTGCCTCTTCTCTGGTAGCCTCAGAAATAAACACGAAGCTTTTCTTCCCACCCCAGGAGTTTTGTTTTCATGAATATGTCTCTCCCAGGTCCTCCTCTTGTCTAGTTTCCGGTTGGGTCAGGATTGGCGGGGAAACAGAGAGGAGTAGAGGAGGGAGCAGGGAAGGGGGATTCGTGTCTCCATTTTGTTCCCTTTTCCATCCTCCAAAGGCTGGTTCTCAAACCAGCAAAGGAGGGAGTGCCTGGGGACAGCTGGTGAAGCCGGGTAGCCGGGAGGGAGGAAAGAGGTGAGAGGCGGGCAGGAAGAGCCTGGCATTGCTTCTGAGACGTGCACGTTTCTGGAATTGTGCGAATGGCAGCGTGAGCAGAGCGGACCACAGAGTTGATTTCCTGCCTTAAAAACAACAAAAAAACAACAAAAAAAAACCAACAAAAAACTTCTTTTTTTAGGATCTGTGATGGCGTCCAGTTTGGAGCTGGGATACGGTTCCTGTAGCTGATGCAGAGCATCCCCTGTCCCCTCCAGCAGCAGCTCTGGGACTTGGGCAGCAGTGAGTCACTCGGTGCCACACACTTTGTCTCCAAATAAACACGTTTCATGTGATTCTTTGAATGCAGTCCTTGTGGGAAACCATGTCAATAAATTTTAAAGACAAATACTCAGATGCACTGTGGGTGTGATTTGCTTTCCACAGCCAGTGTGCCCCACGCCGGCTCTTCCTGAGGCCCAGGTCAAGTCACCCGCCGTGCGTTCTCTCACGTGTGCCCCGCCGCGGGGAGGGACATCAGATGTCTCCCGATTCCTCATCATCCCGCACTCTTCGGTTTGTTCCCATGAGTCAGAGGGATCGGCAGGGAGCTCGGAGGAGGCGCAGGCCCGCCGCTGGGGGGCGCGTGTGCTCTGGCTCCATGCCGGCTGATCCGAGGGGCCCGCATCAAAGGGGGCTGCAGTCGCAGGGTCACCTCCGTGTGTGTGAGCGCCCTGCGAGAAGGAAGCTGCGTGTAACGCCATGGACGGGGAGGCATAGAGGAAGAGTGTTCTCTGGAGGGAACAGCCGCATCATTTATAAAGATGCGTGAATCAGCTCCTGTCGCTGCCGTAGCAAAGCACTACACACCTAGAGGCGTAACTCGACACAGGGCAGTCACCTTGCAGTCTGGAGGCCAGGAGTCCAAAATGGGTCTCACTGGGCTGAAACCAGGGTGTCAGCAGGGCTGCGTTCCTTCTGGAGGTTCTAGGGGAGGATCTGCTTCCCAGCCTTCCCCAGCTTCCGGAGGTGCCCGTTCCTTGGCTCGTGGCCCCTTCCTGTATCTCAAAGCCAGCAGTTCAGCATCTTCCAGTCTCCCTCCGGATCTTTGCCTCTCGGTGCCATCTTGTGGGCCCTTGTGACTATATTGGGCCCACCTGGACACTCCAGGCTGATCTTATTTTAAGATCAGATGATTAGCAGCCTCAATTCTATCTGCAATCTTAATCCCCCCCTTGCCATATTACATAACATATTCACAGGTTCCAGGAATTAGAACGTGGACATCTTTGGGGGACTGTTATTCTGTCTGACACACCTAGTATCTCTCAAAGTAATATTTCAGGATATACTTTATTAGCCACATGAGAAAAAGAGTTCTAAAAATTTGAACCTCCTTTGAATTCTAAAAATGGTACCATATAAAAATGTCCAGGGGTGCCCGTGGTGCCCCAATAGGCCTTAGCTAGAGAGCTTACTGTTGGATATTTCCCCCCTCCCAGCTGGGACTGAGTCCACTTCACCTTCATCCTCCCATAACCTGGTTTATGTCTCTGCCGAGGGCGCTTGGGATTTCAGGAGCAACCCGAGTCCAAGGACCCACCTGCTCTCGGGCCTCCGAGGGCTGTCTCACCCTCACTGCCTGCATGAACTATAGGGATTTTGCAGAGAACATGTAAGGGGAAACAGTTTACCTTTCTTAATAGTTGGGAACCTGGGAAAATACACATTTTTCCCATGAGTTGTTTTATTGTTTCCAGTTTCACATTTATGCATTTGGCAAAACAAGAAACCCATGTTACAACGCTGTAATGTTCAGACTATAAGTTAAGAACAATAAAATCCAGATGACACAGTCTCTCAGACACCGTGACCTTGTGAATTCATCTCCTGCTGCGGTGGAGTATCCAAAAAGAAGTCATTTTTGAAAAGGTACATGTTTAATCAAGCAGGGCCAGGTTGCCCCAGGGCGCTGGCCCAGATCCATAATGAAAGCGCGTCAGGTCCGGCCGTCTGCCGTGTCGGGAGCCGGGTTTCAACGGCAAACACGCTCCCCAGGCTGCTCCTTTGCAAGGTGAAGTGCAAACAGTGGAGACACTGGGTAAAAATCAGGATTCTGTTCCTTCTCGGTGGTATTAAGTGGGCAGATAGGAGCAGAAAGCCAGGAGCCCTTCACAAAGTGCTTTCCATGAAAGACCAGAACCCAGGCGAGTTCACTGTGGGAGGTAACTTCATAGCTGCAGTTTTCTTTGTTTGCTTTTTTCATAGCTGCTGTTCTAGGGCATCTGGCGTCATAGAAAAGAAGCATGAAGAGCATCACAGACTCCTCCCCAAAGTACCACCCTGACTCAGTGAGGCTTTGCATCTTTTTTTTTTTTTTTTTGGCCGCACTGTGCGGCTTGGGGGATCTTAGTTCCCTAACCAGGGATCGAACCCAGGACCCAGCGGTGAAAGTGCGGAGTCCTAATCACCAGACCACCGGGGAATTCCCTTTGCATCTTAATTTATCTCTAAATACCTGAGCGTTTGGGATTAGAACAGAGTTCCATACTTGTCCAATCAGCCTTTCACTCCACTGTGCAAGGAATGGGCCCCGAAGCCTTCCGTGGCTTCATTCTGAAGGGGAACGCTGCCGTCTCCCTTGCTGGAAACCTACTGGGTCAGTCATCTTGCACTTGTAATAGAGGCTGACTTTAGCGAAGCTAATAGTCACAAAGCTCACGGAAGAAAACCCTCTGCGGTGGGTCTCGTCGCCCGTTATCATGAGCTTGTGGTGGTCTGTGTACACACACTCTGACCTTTTACAAGAGTTTTATCAGCCAAGTGCTCTCCGAGCAGTGCCATGAGCCACTCGTGTCCCCGTCTGTTGTCTGCAAGGCTTTTATGATCCAGTGAGGAAACAGGCTGTACTGCCAAGTGTCTCAGTTACTGGAACAAAGGACAGTCAAGCAGGCCCCGCTGATGAAGATCAGGCCACGCTTCCCCTTAGGTTGATTCCTGCAAAGGCCCTGCACTTCGACACCCTCCTCATACCCTGCAGCTCCCGAGGCTAAGAATTCTCTTTAATTTGTGCATTTGCTTTTTCTTTTTTAAAGACCAGATAAATTTACCTTTAGGATAACTAGATGTGCTCAAATGCACCGTATTTAAAGATCACCAAAGAGTGAGAATCCCCTGGTGGTCCAGTGGTTAAGACTCTGAGCTCCCACTGCAGGGGACGCGGGTTCGATCCCTGTTGGGGAATGAAGATCCCACATGCCGTGCAGCGTGGCAAAAAAAAAAAAGAAGAAAATATAAAAATAATAAAAAGATCACCAGGGGCTTCCCTGGTGGCGCAGTGGTTCAGAGTCCGCCTGCCAGTACAGGGGGCACGGGTTCGAGCCCTGATCCGGGAAGATCCCACATGCCATGGAGCAACTAAGCCCGTGCGCCACAACTACTGGGCCTGCACTCTAGAGCCCGCGAACCACAACTACTGAGCCTGTGTGCCACAACTACTGAAGCCCGCGCGCCTAGAGCCTGTGCTCCACAACAAGAGAAGCCACTGTGATGAGAAGCCCGTGCACTGCAATGAAGACCCAACGCAGCCAAAAAAAATAAATAAAAATAAAATAAATAAATTTATATTAAAAAAAAGATCATCAAAGAGGAGTGGATTCCTTAGTCTAGGATAAAAACCAGAGAACTGCGTTTGAAATGAAATGTTTAAAATAAGGTGGCTGTACTCAAAATTCACATTTCTAGCTACTCTTAAAGAACTGGGTCTGACGACATGAGACCTTCATTCTTACAGGGAATGGGGCTGAAGCTGGAGTGGTGTTCCTTCAGCCCTGAGTCTGCACTCCTGGGCACCGGTGGGCCCTCTCTGGCTGCTTCAGTTATGTAAATTGTCCCTGCCTGTGGCCCATCAGGAGGGGAAGCATCTGAACATGTCTGGGGAGGAGGAGGCAGGTTGGGGGGCGAGGGGGCCGGGGCAACTGTCAGAAGGTGGAGTTGTGGCCCCAGTCATGATCCCGGCTCTAGTCCTGTGGGATCTTTTTTTTTTTTTTCACCACACCGCGAGGCATGTGGAACTTCCCTGACCAGGGATGGAACCTGGGCCCCCTGCAGTGGAAGCATGGGGTCTTAACCACTGGACCTCCAGGGAAGTCCCCCTGTGGGCTCTTTACCAAACCCACTCCCTTCTTCCCTCTGGGCCACAGCCGGCCTTCTGTCAGAGGAGAGGATTTGGGTTTGGTACCTTCCAGTTCTGGATTCCACAGTCACAGGGATGCCGCCTGTGGGCTTTCTGAGGCTTTGTGACCCCGTGTAAATGCGAGCTGATGTGTAACACTGTAGATCGCTTTGCCTGTTTTCGAACATTAGCTACAAGGAGTGAGCAGTGGGTACTTTGTGATTCAGACTGGACTTGAACCCCAGCGCTGTCACCAGCCAGACACAGCATTTTCTGAATCAATTATGATGCCTTCCCAGAAATTCTCTCCCAAGCCATCAGTACCCATTCATGAAATATTTACATAGTCAATGATCTCCACAGCATAACCACTTACTGGATGGTTTTTAAAAGCTTGTTTACAGCATCCAACATTTAACCTCAGGAACGATAACTAAATATAATTTTCTTTGCCTCCTTTTTTTTACCTTTTTACTGATTTCTTCAGGTGATTGTGTATAACAGCAGTTCTCAAACTTTTTGGCCTCAGGACCCCTTAGCACTGTCAAAAATTGTGGAGGACCCCCAAAGAGCTTTTGTTTAGGTGGGTCGATGCTAATAGTTACCGTATTGGAAATTAAACCAAAAATTCTTTAAATAGTAATTCATTAAAAAATAACAAACTCATTGCTTGCTAACATAAATAACACTTTATGAAAAAACTGTATTTCCAAACACATACAGTGAAAAGAGTGGCATTGTTTTGCAATTTTGCAAATCTCTCTACTGTCTGTCTTCAAAAACACATGGATTCTCACATCTACTTCTGCATTCAGTTTCTTGCAATTGAAGTGGTTTAAGAAGAAAATACATCCTCACATAGATAGGTATTTGTAAAAGAGGAGAGTATTTTAATAGCCTTTTCAGATGACGGTGAGTATCCTTCGATACTTCACCAAAATTCAACAAGTGATGGTTTTTCAAAGGTTAGTTGCAATTTGGAATCTGGAACCACATCAGTGACTTTTCACGCTCAGTTCCATCAAATCCAGTGGTCCATCTGGCACTGTGACTGGGTCTGTTACCCAGGCCTGATTCTGTAGCATCATACATTGATCATTTGGGAAATACTGGTTCACAGATTATGCAAATCTTCCAAATACCGACACATGTCATGATTATGCAGAATTAAAAGATCACGTTCATAAATGTCACCACCGATCTCATCAGAAAAATCTTTTAAGTACTGAAAGCTGCCAAGCTCCTGGTGGTGGATACAAGTTTCTCCAAATTCCAGTTTTCACATGAAAAAGCTCCTGTGTTCTCATTGGCAGCAAATACTGTTAGTTGCTTTCCTTGAAGCTCACTTCGTTCATTTTCAAGGAAACATCTGCGAAAATAACCCAAGTCGGAATAACGCTAGGGTGTCAGTCATTCCTTCAAGTAACAGTGATTGATGTTCCGTGGGAAGAGCGGCTGGTTCCCTGCAGCCCAGCCACACAGCTTTTCCCTGAGACAGATGTGCCCTCTGTGCTCCCCGTGTCAGCAGGCAGAATGTTAAAGGGCTGGGGTTTAATGAAATTGAGCATTTTGCCTCGAGGATGTTCTCCGGTGAGCCTGGCATTTTCTTTCTTTCTTTTTAATATTTATTTATTGGGCCGCACTGGGTCTTAGTTGCCGCATGTGGATCTTTGTTGTGGCATGCGAACTCTTAGTTGTGGCGTGTGGGATCTAGTTCCCTGACCAGGGATCAAACCCGAAACGCCCCCCCCCAAAAAAAACCCCAAAACAAACACCTGGGCCCCCTGCATTGGGAGCATGGAGACTTGGCCACTGGACCACCACAGAAGTCCGAGCCTAGCATTTTCGTTTCAGTCCCTGGGTGCAGGTTACAGTGACCACAAATGTGGGCTGGGGCTCCGCCCTACCCCGTACTCACGCCCCGGCACTTTTACCCACTGTCACCTTTGCATAAGTGCAAATGTCACCCCAGTCAACTGAGTCACCAAGTAACAGCTTAGTGTTATTATAAAAATTGTTTTGACCTTGCAAATCCCCTGAAAGTCTCAGGGGGCCCCAGGGGCCCATGGACCACACGTTGAGAACCCCTGATCTATCATCATCCAAAGCAAGTTATTTCAGGGTCTTCCCTGGCGGTCCAGTGGTTAGGGCTCCGCGCTTCCACTGCAGGGGGCAAAGGTTCGATCCCTAGTCGGGGAGCTAAGATCCTGCGTGCCGTGTGGCATGGCCAAAAAAACCCCCAAAAACAAAAAACAAACAAAAAAACCCAAAGCAAGGGACTTCCCCTGGTGGCACAGTGGTTAAGACTCCGCCTGCCAATGCAGGGGACACGGGTTCGAGCCCTCGTCCAGGAAGATCCCAGATGCTATGGGGCAACTAAGCCCATGCACCACAACTACTGAGCCTGCGCTCTAGAGCCCGTGAGCCACCACTACTGAGCCCGCGTGCTACAACTAACTGAAGCCCGCGCACCTAGAGCCCGTGCTCCGCAACAAGAGAAGCCACCGCAGTGAGAAGCCCGTGTACCGCAACAAAGAGTAGTCCCCGCTCGCTGTAACTAGAGAAAGCCCGCGCACAGCAACGAAGACCCAATGCAGCCAAAAATATAAATAAATAAATAAAATTTAAAAGCCCAAAGCAAGTTATTTCAGCCTGTGGAGGTCCTCCCCAGAAGGTGTTCCGATATTTGCACTAGAGCAATTGCAAGATGACTATGGTAATGACTGGAGTCATCGTGAGGGTCTCTGTATGGACCTGAATGAGGAGGGACTCTGTCTTTGCTGAGGGACAAGCTGGGAATTAAAAACCCTCCTTTTAGGGCTTCCCTGGTGGTGCAGTGGTTGGGAGTCCGCCTGCCGATGCAGGGGACACGGGTTCGTGCCCCGGTCTGGGAGGATCCCGTATGCCGCGGAGCGGCTGGGCCCGTGAGCCATGGCCGCTGAGCCTGTGCGTCCGGAGCCTGTGCTCCGCAGCGGGAGAGGCCACAGCGGTGAGAGGCCCGTGTACCGCAAAAAAAAAAAAAAAAAAAAAAAAAAAAACCCTCCTTTTATCATCGGATGCGAACCATATTCTCCTCCCTGAGCTCACATTTCTCTTCTGTGCAATGGGGCTGCTGGAACCTGTGTGTAACAGGAGCTGTATGTGGAGGGCCCGGCACACGGGAGCCACAGTCCCTGACAGCTGGGGCGGGTGGGCTCTGCCTTGGGCGCAGAGGACGATGTGAGCAGGGGAGAGATTTGAGTCTTCCCGAATTTTTATCACCTGGGAGTGCCGCAGAGAGAAGAGATTGGTTTAAATTTGGAATAAAACATAGGCACGTTTTACATTTATACTCACACGTTTCGGTTTGCAAAGTGAACTGTGGGAAGCTGTCTCAACACTGCTTCACTGGGGTCAAACCCTCCGCCTTTAAGCGCTAACGGTGCTTTGCCGGAGGGGCTAACGGCCATCCCGTCGTCCCCAAGTCTGGTTGTGACTTTGTACGTGGCGTTTTCCTGACAAGTAAATTACTGGACTCCTTTGCCAAATCATTAGATAACTCTAAAGAACAAAGAACGTTTGTGTGAAAGGAGATTCAGCCTTATCTTGCTAGGAAAATAAACAGTAGTCATTTTTGAGAAGAATGGTCATCCTATGAATTTGGATCAACTACGAAAATTACAGCCTCTCTACCCAGCTCCCGCCCACCCACCCCTTTTCAGTCAATCGGTTTCTAACAAAGGAAGCCTTTCCTACTATATTTGCCAGTAGATAGATGCGCTGGTCTATGAAAATCTTCCGACTTCTCATGGTTGAGATAATAGCCAGCCTAGATCCATCCATCATGTGAAACAGGTGACCTCCCTAGACTGAGTCAGAGACCCAAACACAATCGCTTCGATCTTCTTATCATACCCAGAAATTACGGCTCATCTAAACGTAATTTCCCTGAAATGCTAAGCGGGCAGAGCTACGGCTAGAAATATTGGAACATAATAAAGAGACCATGGTAGGGACTGACGTTGATCATGTAGGGGTAGAAACGGACATGCTGTCCTTACTGAGAGGAAGTGTTGAAATCCAATGGGATGGAATTTCCTGAGCTGTTTCTGTAGTAAAGGTTAAATAGGATTCGTCCCTAAGCTTTAGTCCAGAACCGTTACCCAAGCGCTCATAGGAACTAGTTGCAGCGGCTGCGCCAGGACTGATCTCCCTCGAATCTGACCCTTCCCATCCCCACAGCCTCAGCCCTGGGCCCGGCCGGGCATCATTTCCTGTCTGTCTGAAAACAGCCTCCTCCCGGCTGGCCCTTCCGGGAGTGGGAAACAGGAAGAGTGCAAAGAGTGCGTGATCAGGAGCCGGAGCCGGCCTCGAACCCCCGCTTCCTCGCTCATTTGCTCCGTCACTCAACACATGTGCCGGGCACAGTGCAGGTACCGCCTCCCTGCAACTTCAGAGTAACGTCTGGCCTCCTTGTTTATCCCCAGATGCCTCTCGGCATCTTGTGTCGGCTCACCCCAGGTACCCCCTTTCCCCCCAGTCATTTCAAATGACCTTTAGCTGCCAGCTGTTGGTCCTTGTTTCTGCAGGGCCTGCCCCTCCCCCTCCTTCAGAGCCACTCCCCCTCATCCCAGTGGTCCCTGCGCGGGGGAAGCCCAGGCTGGCTCTGCAGTGGGTCTCAGAGATCCATCGAGGTGCTGGGGGAATGTGTTGATCCTGGTCTGGGGTGTCAGAAGAGGCTTCTCTGAAGACGGGGGACTTAAGCTGAGATGTGAAGAATGAGAAGTGAGCCAGCAGGTGAGGAGGTGAAGGGAACAGCTAGCTAGGAAGGGGAATAGCCGATACAAAGGCCTCAGATGGAAAGCAGCTGGGGTTTTCCAGGAATTGAAAGAGGGTCAGGGTTCTCCAGAGAAACAGAATGCATGGGAGATATATGCATATAAAAGGAGATTTCGGGGCTTCCCTGGTGGCGCAGTGGTTGAGAGTCTGCCTGCCGATGTAGGGGACACGGGTTCGTGCCCCGGTCCGGGAGGATCCCACGTGCCACGGAGCGGCTGGGCCCGTGAGCCATGGCCGCTGAGCCTGCACGTCCGGAGCCTGTGCTCCGCAACGGGAGACGCCACAACAGTGAGAGGCCCGCGTACCGCAAAAAAAAAAAAAAAAAAAAAGATTTCATATAGGGAATTGGCTCATTTAATTACAGAGGCTGAGAAGTCCCAATCTTCTCTCTGCCAGCTAGAGACCCAGGAAAGCTGGTGGTATAATTCAGTCCAAGTCCAAGGGCCTGAAAACCAGGGGAGCCAATGGTGTAAATCGCAGTTGGGGGGCAGGAGAAGAGGAGATAAGATGTCCCAGCTCAACAGTGAGGCGGGAAAAAGCGGGCAAATTCCTTCTTCCTCTGACCTTTGTTTTATTCAGGTCCTTAATGAGTCGGATGAGGCCCACATTGGGATCTGTCTCTCTCTATCTCTTTATATAGAAGACTATATCTATCATCTATCTATCTACCTACCTACCTATCCATCTATCTATCTATCTGTCTACCTATCTATCTACCTATCTACCTACCTATCTACCTACCTACCTACCTATCTACCTACGTATCTATCTACCTATCTACCTACCTACCTATCTATCTGTCTACCTACCTACCTACCTACCTATCTATCTACCTACCTACCTACCTGTCTATCTATCTATCTACCTACCTACCTATCTACCTATCTATCTACCTACCTATCTATCTGTCTACCTATCTACCTATCTATCTATCTATCTACCTACCTATCTATCTACCTACCTACCTATCTGTCTGTCTACCTACCTACCTACCCATCTATCTCTCCTGATATGTGTGTGTGTCATCTCCTGTTGGTTCTGCTTCTCTGGACACCCTGACTGATACACAGTCCTTCCCAGTCCTTGAGGGCTAAGACCCTAGAGCTAGAAAAGAGCTTATTTCTCTGCATGTCATTATCTTATCAGAGAACATAAGGAAATAAGTTCCACCTTTTCTGGGCTTAACTAATCAAAAAAAAAAAAAAAAATCAAACTAGGCAGTTGCTGTGGATGACCACATCGATCACCAAGTAGCAGAGGCAGGCACAGAAAGGGTAAATGCCTCTCGTGACTCGAATTCCCCCTGCCGGCCGCCGGTGCCCGTGACAAGTGAGCAGGCTCTTAGCGTTTGCTGCGTGATGTCTGTGGAGGTGACCCTGTCTGCGCGTGGCAGCTCTCCTGGGGTCCCCTTGACCTCCCCTCGGTTCGCTTGCACGGCTCCTGTCTGCTGACTAAACCAGAACGCGCAGGAGGGTTAACACCTGAAATCCATTTTAAGGGAAATTAAGAACCATTGATCCAACAGGGTTTTAAAAATACCTGATCGATTTGAAAAGGTTCTTGGGAGGACGCTGCTGCTTCCTCATAACAGATTCCCCAGCTGACCTCCTTGTGAGCTTTGAAAGCTCTGAAAATCTTTATTTTGCAATAAAGGTGGAAAAAGTACCACTGCTCTTTAAAAATTGATGATGATATTTTTAAAACTAAACTTTCCGTTTTACAGTTTTAGATTTACAGAAACATTTTGAAAACAGGGCAGGGAGTTCCCATACACCTCTCACCCAGTTTTCCCAAGTGTGAACACCTTACATTAGTCTGGGTACGTTTGTTACAATTAATGAACCAGTAGGAACACGTGTTCATGAACTAGTCTCGTCTCAGATTTCCTTAGTTTTTCCCCGACGTCCTTTTCTGGTCCAGGATCCCACACGACCTTTTTTTTTTTTTTTTTTTTTTTGCGGTACGCGGGCCTCTCACTGTTGTGGCCTCTCCCGTTGCGGAGCACAGGCTCCGGACGCGCAGGCCCAGCGGCCATGGCTCACGGGCCCAGCCGCTCCGCAGCATGTGGGATCTTCCCGGACTGGGGCACGAACCCGTGTCCCCTGCATCAGCAGGCGGACTCTCAACCACTGCGCCACCAGGGAAGCCCACGACCTTTTTCTTTTTTTTTGCGGTACGCGGGCCTCTCACTGTTGTGGCCTCTCCCGCCGCGGAGCACAGGCTCCGGACGTGCAGGCTCAGCGGCCGTGGCTCACGGGCCCAGCCGCTCCGCGGCATGTGGGATCCTCCCGGACCGGGACACAAACCCGCGTCGTCTGTATCGGCAGGTGGACTCTCAACCACTGCGCCACCAGGGAAGCCCCCACATGACCTTTAGTCGTCCCGTCATCTTAGCTCCTCTGGCTGTGACGGTTGCTCAGACTTCCCTTGTTTTTGATGACCTTGACAGCTTTGAAAAGCACTGGGCCGGTTGTGTAGAACCAACTGGAGTTTGTCTGGTGTTTTTCTCATGATTAGATGGGGTTACGGGCTTGAGGGAGACGACCATAGGGGTAAGCTGTTATTTTCATCCCATCACATCAGGGCACATGCTGTCACCGTGACCGATTGCTGTGACGTTGGCCTTGATCCCCTGGCTGAGGGGTGTTTGTCAGGCAGGTTCTATAAAAAATATTGTTTTAAAAGAAAAACATGGATGAGATAGGAAAGGTGTGTATTCTTTAGCGATTTGAGTCTGATCCAATCTTGATGTTTATCCTAAGACGTATACATGAAAATCTATAGCTTGCCTTCTTTGTGAATGAGATGGGACAGCCCGGAAAACAAGTGGAATCAATTTGAACTGCAGACAGAGCTCAGAGGACTGGTAAAGGCCAGGCATAAAAGCAGCTCTTTCAACAAGTTTGCCTCTAGATTTGACAGTTCTCAAACAGGGCTGCCGGTGCCTGCTGGGGCCTGGATGATGCAGGAGGACCACAGTGACGGGGGGCTGAAGTTAGTGATTCTCTTGCAAGTTCCTGACTGCTTCATGGGGAAATGAATAATGTATCTCTGAAATTAATAAGGCATCACTAGACACACAGGCAAAAAGCTTCAGGATAAAGAATGTTCCAAGTTCTGTACAGGTGCCCAAGTTTAAAATCCAGCAACGAATGTAAACCTCGTCCAGCACCAGTAATGTCTAAGGGCCCCTGCTATGGAGTTTAAGCTTCTAGTTAAAACATAGTTCTCTCAAATATTCTGGGTTAGTATTTCCAAATAATTGGTAGCAGAATTAAAGAAAAATCAAGCATTTAAAAGATGTGTTCAGGGGCTTCCCTGGTGGCGCAGTGGTTGAGAGTCCGCCTGCCGATGCAGGGGATGCGGGTTCGTGCCCCGGTCTAGGAAGATCCCACATGCCATGGAGTGGCTGGGCCCATGAGCCATGGCCACTGAGCCTGCGCATCCAGAGCCTGTGCTCCTCAATGGGAGAGGCCACAACAGTGAGAGGCCTGCGTACGGAAAAAAAAAAAAAAAAAGATGTGTTCATTTCTCCAAGGAGAATGACTATTCCTATATTAAAATCTGCAATAGTGGCAAAGAATCTGATTGTTAAGAGAGCAAAAAGTTGCCAGGCGACATTCTTTTGTTGATATTTTTTCGCTATTTAAAAACGTAAAAACCATCCCTAGCTCTCGGGCCTTACAAAACAGGCACAGGCTGGATGGTTTTGCTGGTGGTTCGCTGACCTCTGAGGTTCGTGGATCTGGAACCCAGCGGCTCTTGGACCAGAGAGGGAAATGTCGGAATCGTTAGCATCAACATGGTGTTTAAACCCTCATATACATATATATATATATTTTTTTTTTTGGCCATGTGGCTTGTGGGATCTTAATTCCTTGACCAGGGATCAAACCCACACCCTTGGCAGGGAGGCAGTGAAAGCGAGGAGTCCAAGCCACTGGACCGCCAGGGAATTCCCATAAACCCATAAACCCATATCTGCCCTTCACTTATGACAACCTACTATTCTAATTGTGTGTGTGTGCGCACACGTGCGTGTGTGTGTGAGCTTCTGTCCCCTAGAATGGAAGCTCTATACGAGCAGGCACTCGATACGTTTGTTGAATGAATGAACAAGCAGATGAATGATTAAGTAAATGCCGCAAACACCCGTTGCCACCCAGCATGAAGACTCCACCAGAAAAGCGTCCAGGGAATGGAGAGATGCCAAGGAGGAGATGACCAGCTGGGCCTGGGAGGGAGTCAGGTCAGAGAAGCAAGGTGGGAAGAGAGCAAACCGTGTGTGCAGAGCCTTGGGGTCGAGGATGGCTTGTTTAGGACAACTGTGAATCGGATGCGAGGTTGGAGAGTTAGGTGGTGATAGGACCACGGAGGGCCTCGTCTGCCAGGCCAGAGAGACTGGTGAGCCTTGGGAAGCCTTTGAAAAATTCCATCAGGGGGTGTCTTGATTCGATTTGGGTTTCACTGGTTAGCAGATCCTTGCCTTGGTCCAGATGAGAGATGCGGGGCTGTGAGCTTGGGCTCTTACAGAGGAGGACTGGGTAGAGGGTGTGAAGACAACAGACCGACAGACCGGGGAGAGGGAGGAAACGCTGTGACCCCATCTCCCAGCAGGGGGCCGGCTGACTTCGCCAAGTATGGCAGACTGTCCTCTAAGTATGTGTGGTCCCCTGGGGTGCACCTCTCTGCTCCCTCGGGGCTGGCTGTGGACGGAAAGTCCGAAATCAAGGTCCACATCCACAGGGACACACTCTCTCTGAAGGCTCTGGGAGAACTCTTCCATGCCTTTCTCTAGCTTCTGGTGTCACAGGAAACCCTTGGTGTGTCTTGGCTTGTGGATGCAGCCCTCCCATCTGTTTCCATCTTCACCTGGGCTCTGCCGCCCTGTGGAGTAAGGCCCAGCTAATGACTCATCTTAAACTCCATCACATCTGCAAAGACCTTATTGCCAGATAAGGTCACAGTCCCAGGCACAGGGGTTCGGGCTTCAATGGGTTTTGGGGAAACAATTCAATCCATGACCGGGTCACTAGGTAACATGCCTTGGGAAGTACGGAGCCAGGGATGGAGGAGTGAAGGGGGTGGTGGAGAACAGAACGTTCTTTCAGCAGGAGAGTCAGGAAGGGAAAAGAGAGGCAGATGGCGAAGGGGGTCAGGATGGGAGAGACCCTCGGCCTGGCCTCTGGAGCCTGGTTCTGGTGACAATGCCTCCTTTACTAAAACGAGGAGCTGGGCTTCAAAGGGAATTTTACACTTTGGCGGGGGGACGACCAACCAGTCTCACCATGAACTTCTGTGCCCTTTCCTCGCACAGATGGCCCGGGCGTCTCCTCACTCACAGGGGTCTGCACCCCCCCTCCCACGGCCCGGCTCCCACCAGGTCTCCCTCTCACGAAGAGCGGAGCCACCAGCATACATTTTTAAACAGTAATTATTTGAAACAAGTAGTTGGATAATTTAAAAGTACGTTTCGGGGACTTCCCTGGAGGTCCAGTGGTTAAGACTCCGCGCTTGCACTGCAGGGGGCGCAGGTTCGATCCCTGGTCAGGGAACTAGGATCCCACGTGCCACGAGGCACAGCCAAAAAATTAAAAAATTAAAAAAAAATGAAAATAGGTTGGGAATGCCAGAAAGCTCCCGGGCCCAGGCCTCGTCTCTGGGGTTCCCACTGTGCTCTTTTCATGGTAGGACTGGGGCTGTGCGTCTTTTTAATACAGCTGATGCTTTAAAGGGGAATCTTCTTAGCATTATACACTTCGAAATTTCAAAAACAAGTGGTGTCTCTGGCGGGCAGCTGTCTTATCCCAGAAGCCCACGGTGACCCTTTAATAAAAGAGTATGGTATAGCCTTGCCACTCAGAGTGTGATACAGGAACTAAAAAGCCAGAGGCATGGGGTGCATTAGAAATGCAGAGTTTCAGGCCTGGTCCAGCCCTTCTCCTCCAGGACCTACAGTTTCTCATGGTCCCCAGGCGACCGGTGTGCGTTAACGATTGAGAAGCTCCTGGGAGGTTTGGAGTCAATGCAGTTTGATCCCTTCCGGCCCCTCCTCAAACACTAGACCCCAAGTCTCCCACCAGCACAGGCTTTGTCACGGCCCCCCCGTTTCCTTCCTGACAGGCAGCCGGAAAGCAAGTGACAGTAAAGCTTTGCTTCCTAATATTTCCTTGTATTTCCATGTCACACCTTACTCTCTCATTTCCTCATCACCAAATCTGTCGCCGGGGCTGAGTGTTTGAAGGAGCCATAAATAATTTGCATCCATGGATAAAACCTTTTCTGCTTGGATGCAAACATCACAATAGTCCCAAGGGGCAGGAGTAATCTCCTGCAACCACCACCACCAACCTCCTGTCGTCGATCGTTTGCCATCCATCCATCCATCCATCCATCCATCCATCCTTCTATTCATCCATCCATCATCCATCCATCATCCATCCATCCATCCATCCTTCTATTCATCCATCCATCCATCCATCCTTCTATTCATCCATCCATCCATCCATCCTTCTATTCATCCATCCATCCATCCATCATCCATCCATCCATCCATCCATCCAACCATCCATCCTTCTATTCATCCATCCATCCATCCATCCATCATCCATCCATCATCCATCATCCATCCATCCATCCTTCTATTCATCCATCCATCCATCCATCATCCATCCATCCATCCATCCATCCATCCAACCATCCATCCTTCTATTCATCCATCCATCCATCCATCCATCATCCATCCATCATCCATCCATCCATCCATCCATCCTTCTATTCATCCATCCATCCATCCATCCTTCTATTCATCCATCCATCCATCCACCCATCATCCATCCATCATCCATCCATCCATCCATCCATCCTTCTATTCATCCATCCATCCATCCATCATCCATCCATCATCCATCCATCCATCCATCCATCCTTCTATTCATCCATCCATCCATCCATCCTTCTATTCATCCATCCATCATCCATCCATCATCCATCCATCCATCCATCCTTCTATTCATCCATCCATCCATCCATCCTTCTATTCATCCATCCATCCATCCATCATCCATCCATCCATCCATCCAACCATCCATCCTTCTATTCATCCATCCATCCATCCATCATCCATCCATCCATCCATCCAACCATCCATCCTTCTATTCATCCATCCATCCATCCATCCATCATCCATCCATCATCCATCCATCCATCCATCCTTCTATTCATCCATCCATCCATCCATCCTTCTATTCATCCATCCATCCATCCATCCATCCATCCAACCATCCATCCTTCTATTCATCCATCCATCCATCCACCCATCATCCATCCATCATCCATCCATCCATCATCCTTCTATTCATCCATCCATCCATCCACCCATCATCCATCCATCATCCATCCATCCATCCATCCATCCTTCTATTCATCCATCCATCCATCCATCATCCATCCATCCATCCATCCATCCAACCATCCATCCTTCTATTCATCCATCCATCCATCCATCCATCATCCATCCATCATCCATCCATCCTTCTATTCATCCATCCATCATCCATCCATCATCCATCCATCCATCCGTCCATCCATCCATCAAACACAGATTGAGCTCTGAGTGTGTGCGAGGCTCTGTGTGGGGTCCAGGGGCAGAGGCGACGCTGCCTGCCTGTGGGGGAAGGGCCATGATGGGGTCAGCGAGGAGCTCTGGAAAGCTGGAGGCTGGAATGCCACGGAGGATGGGGAGGGCCAGGACCATCTGCAGCCCCTTCTGGGAAGCTGGTGATTCCCTCCTGTGCTCACTCTGCAGTTCAGCTGGGGGCCTTCTTGCGAGGCCGTGCACCCCACACTGGAGGCCGAGATTTATGTGCATTTCCCCCATCCCCACCCTCCCATCCAGGCTGCTGGTGCAGCGATCTTTCACTCTCTCTTTCCCCGGGGCTGGCCCTCCGGTTAACCCTCTTCTGCCTCTAGGGGACTATTTATTCTCTGTTCTTCCGTCTTTGGCTGGTTGGCTTATTCATCCATCTCTCTTTCCTGTTACTTCTCCTCCCTCGGAAAGTCCTTGCCTTTTCCCACACCCCAAGGCAGCCCTTTTCAGTTTAGTACATTACCTTTACTTTCAGGACCTGATTTACGTCGGGTCTTAGACACAGGCTTAAAAAGTGGTGGTAAAATATACCTAAGATAGAAGTCACTATTTCAACCATTTAAAATGTACAGCTCAGCGGCATTAAGTTCGTTCACTCTGTCGTACAACCATCACTACCCTCCATCTGCAGAACTCTTTCCATCTTGCAAAGCTGAAACTCTGTCCCGGTGAAATTAGCTCCCCAGTATCCCCTCCCCCCAGCCCCTGATGACCACCGTCTACCTTCTGTCTCTATGAACGTGACTCCTTTCGGTGTCTCATGTGCGTGGAATCGTGCGGAATTTGTCCTTTTGTGTCTGGCTTATTTCACCGAGCATAATGTCCTCAAGGTGCATCCACGTTGCTGCGTGGGTCGGAATCTCATGCATATATGTATGGTTAGACCACGTATTGTTTATCCCTTCATCTGTGATGGACATTAGGTTGTGTCTACCTTTAAAGACAGGCTTTTCTGATTCAGGAAATATTTACTGAATATTTACCACGTGGAAGGCATAATGCATCTAGGGAAAAAAGACTCATTTTGCATTTTTCTTTCAGATTACAAGAAAACAACAGCATTTCGTTGTAGAAAAGTGTTTTCAATTGCAGTCTTTTATAACTCTTTGAAAATTATATACAGGTAGAGCTGCACGGTTGGGCATCTGGAGGGCAAGGGCCTAGGCTGCTGTTGCCACGGTGCTTCGGAAAAAAACCAATCAGCTCCATATTTCAGTAGTTCTTCATAATAAATAAATAGCACTGATGATCAAATAGCCTTGTCAAGCCTTGCATTTTCTGAGTTCCTTGCAAATTTGAAATTTTGACAGGCTTAAGATAAATTATCATACAGAGTTGAGTTTTACGGTTTGATGCTCTCCTGATTCCAGAGCATAATTTGCTTATAGCTGCTCAGCCTTTGGGTCTCTGTTAGCGACGAACTCCAGTAGGTGTGCTAGGTGGATAATCACGGAACATATTTTAATGTACGAGTCGTGAACCTGAACAAATGAAAATTTGTCTCACTTATGCACGAGACTGCGCTTTTCACTGACGATCACGTGCTTCCTGTCTGAGCACCCACCGTCTCAATCAAAATGTATTCTCATTAGTCCTGAAATCAGTTCTATTCACTCTGCATCAGCGTCCATTTGCTATTGTCTGTACTGCCAGACAGAAAGGCAGAGTTCAAATCAGCCGTCGCCCCTTGACGAAGTGAGGATTAAAAGTTGGGCTTCCATAAAGGTTTATGCATGTGTAAAATGTATGTATGTATAACACATATATGTAAAATGTACACATGTATGTACATGGGTTATTTGTTTTTGAAAACTTCCTTTTTAAAAAGATTTTATTGAAATACAGTTGATTTACAATGTTGTGTTGGTTTCAGATGTACAATAAACTGATTCGGTTACATATATATATATATATATATATATATATATATATATATATATATATATATATTCTCTTTTAGATTCTTTTCCATTATAGGTTATTACAAGATACTGAGCATAGTTCCCTGTGCTATACAGTAGGTCCCTGTAGGTTATCTATTTTCTATACGGTAGTGTGTATATGTTCATCCCAACTCCTAATTTATCCCCCTTCCTTCCCCTTTGGTAACCATAAGTTTGTTTTCTATGTCTGTGAGTCTTCTCTTCTGTATATAAGTTCATTTGTATCATTTTTTCTTAGATTCCACATATAAGCTATATCATATGATATTTGTCTTTCTCTCGTACGTGGGTTTTCAAAATTGCTAATTTAATTTTCCTGCCATGAGAATGTAAGTTCCACTGGGCAGCCCTTCTTGGGTTTGTGCGTGGTGTGTCCTAAGGCCTGGAATCACGCCCAGAACCTACCTTGACACTCAATGTGTGTGGAATGAGTGAGTATGTAAACGTATGAAGTAGAAGCACAGCTTGCTTTTCCGTTTAACCCCACGTCATGGGTGGCGTCGCACACCAGTCAGACAGCCCCACCCTGGGGCTGCTGGACTCTGCTTTGACATATATAATCAGAGATGCACGTTTAGGTGGTTCCCATTTTCCAAAAAAGACAAGCCATATTGCAATATACTCCTACCTTCGTATAGCAGTGTGAGGAGTATTATAGAATAAATGGCAGAAGTGGAACTGTTACTGATCCACTTTGGAAGGGTTGTATTAATAATGCATTTCTTTTTTTTTTTAATTTTTAAAAATTTTGGCTGTGTTAGGTTTTTTTGTTGCTGCGTGCGGGCTTTCTCTAGTTGGAGCGAGCGGGGGCTACTCTTCATTGCGGTGCGCGGGCTTCTCATTGCGGTGGCTTCTCTTGCTGCGGAGCACGGGCTCTAGGCGCGCGGGCTTCAGTAGTCGCAGCACGCAGGCTCGGTAGTTGTTGCTCATGGGCTCTAGAGCGCAGGCTCAGTAGTTGTGGCGCACGGGGTTCGTTGCTCCGCGGCATGTGGGATCTTCCCGGCCCAGGGCTCGAACCCATGTCCCCTGCATTGGCAGGCGGATTCTTAACCACTGTGCCACCAGGGAAGCCCAATAATGCATTTCTAATGCAAGGGAAGATTTTGTATACTCCCTTGGAGTTCAAAACAACAGGCTCTGAATCCCTGGCACCTTTTAAACATTGATTTTTAGTGGCACCATCGTCGTTACTGTTATTAGGACTTTCAGGCAAAAATATGCAGTAAGTGAAATGCAGTTTGGGTAACTTCTGCTTCCAAATCCGGCCTGTTTTTGTACGGTCTGGTTTACGTACCGTAAACTCGGTACGTAAGAATGGGTTTACGTCTCAACTGTTTTGAAAAAAAAAAATCAAAAGAAGAATATTTTGTGACAGGTGAAAATGATATGAAATCCAAAGTTCTAAGTGCAGAGTGCACTTACGTTGGAACGTAGCCACTCATTTGCTTATATATTGTCTGTGGCTGCTTTCAGATTATGACAGCAAAGTTGAGTAGTTGCAACAGGCTGTATGGCCCGAGAAGTGGAAAATATTTCCTGTCTGACCCCTTACAGACCCCTGCCCTGGCCCACTGTCTTCCCCAGCCCTAGTGATGTTCTCACAACGTGCTGTGGTGGCCGAGTCTGCTGCTCCATCCGGCAGCGAGCTCACCGCCCCAAAGTGCCCCCACCCGTCATCGTTTTCCCCTCCATCCAAAGCACAGCTCTCATTCCCTTACTGCGCCCAGTTAGGTGGGAGGAGGAAAGCAAAGCCTTTTACTTTGCAGGCAGGTGATAGATACATATGGCAAATGAATGGTGAAAGAAATTTAGACTATGGTGTGAATGTCTAATAGGCCTGGCCTTTGTTCTCCCACCCACATAAGAGGTCCTGGCATTTTTCAAGGAACTTGCTCTCTGAAAGCTAGGGGTCAGTCTTCTTTTGAAGGGGGCTTAATCTTTTAGGGGGCTCTACCAATTTCTCCTCCGTGGAAGACTAGGAATGAATAAGTTGGTGCCAATCTTTCATTCATTCCTCATCTCTAAAATATTTACGAGAACAAAGTGTATGCATAGTTTAATTTGCCTACTATGCAAAAAGAAAACTCTAGAGAATTTGCCAATAATGAAAATCCAACTTCCCTTGTCTCAAAGTTTGCTGACGTTTCCGAAATCACTTGAGGGAAAGGCAGTCGGGGATTTGTGTTTCGCTCACATGTGGTTCAGGAAAAAGCGTTACCGCCACAGTTTTAAGATTCCAGGCAAGTATGGTCATCTTTTATGCTCCTAGCGTTTAAAGTGAAAATCACAGGTTCCTCTCTTGCCAGGTCACTAAATTAGCAAAGCGATTAAATCGCGCCATTCAAAAGACTGCTTTGGATACTGTGATGACAGCACACTTGAAAATGCTGCCCCAAAGGGCAGGAATATTGCATCAGAAGCGTAACCTGGGGGAAATAAGGCATTTTCTCCATCACTGAATCAATTAAGTATTTCCATCACTTCCCTACACACTTCTAACTCTCCTGAAATTGCTAGGAGGTTTGAAAATGAACAACACAAGGAAACATTTCACAGTCTCGATCCTTCCTCGTATGAGCTCCCTTTTCTCTCCCAAAGAGCTAAAGGCTGTTTTTCGTTTTTTGAAAAGATATCTCTTCTTTTTAGTTACACGGAAGCAAAATGAGAGAAGGCATGCAGCTTTTATATAAAGCTCCCTTTAAATGCTTCCTGAGCTGCTGTATTATCACAGGAGACGCTTCGATAAGGAATGAAACCCAAATGCAGGTAAGGTAGAGAGATCAAATGATCCTGCTTAGGGGTATCATTTATTTATTTTCTTTTCCCTAAGTCTTTATGGAGGTATAACTGATACACGGTGAAAGGCACAACTCTCCAGTGTACCAGGCGTTGGCTTTTTACTTAGGTATAAACCGTGTGACCCCCCCCAGCCTGCGGCCCATGTGCATCACCCAGCGTTTCCTGGTGCCCATATCCAGGCAAGACCCTCTCCCCCTGAAGGTGACCACTCTCAACGTAGAAAAGAGGCCACCTGCTGTTGAACTTCAAATAAGTGGATTCCCCCAGTATGCCCCCTTGCACTTGGGCTTCTTTTTCTTTATTATTATTAATTTATTTTTGACGGCGTTGGGTCTTCGTTGCTGCACACGGGCTTTCTCTAGTTGCGGCGAGTGGGGGCTACTCTGTGTTGCGGTGCGTGGTCTCCTCGTTGCGGTGGCTTCCCTTGTTGTGGAGCACTGGCTCTAGGCGTGCAGGCTTCAGTAGTTGTGGCACGCAGGCTCAGCAGTTGTGGCGCATGGGCTTAGTTGATCCGCAGCACGTGGGATCTTCCCGGACCAGAGCTCGAACCCGTGTCCCCTGCGTTGGCAGGCGGATTCTTAACCACTGCGCCACCGGGGAAGTCCCGCACTCGGCTTCTTTTGCTGAACGCGTTTTTGAGATACGTCCGTTTTTGAGATACGTCGCGCCATTGCTCTTTTTTGATTGCTCGCTAGAATTCCAGTGTATGCATATACCCACAGGCTTATCCATTCTCCTGTCTCATTACCTTTAAGGTTGCTTGGTTTGCCTCAGCTGAAGTGTTAGGACAAATTACATCTTCCTGTGGTGCCCAGTGCCTGTCCATCTGCGGGGCAGATGGAAAGAATGGCAAGAGAACCTGGAACTGAGGCTGCCTGAGACCGCCCGGTGTGGCGACCCGCACGTGCTCCTAGAATGCTTGTTCCTTATTCTTAATTAAGGTGATAAAAAAACCGGACCCTTTGGAAGCCACAGTTCAAAAGCAAATCAAATGGTTTTCTGTAATGAGGGCAGCTGCATGTAATCTGATTTTCATAATTATTCTCCAAATGTAAAATGCATGCAGAGCCATGGCGCAGGCTATATGTAGGCGGCATGCTAAGAAGTGGAAGCCCGAGTAGGTGGGGACAGGAGCTAAGATCATATTTCTGCTTCTCATTAAATTCTTTCTTATTAACAAGCAGCACTTTCTGACCTTCAAGTGAATATAGACGTTTGCTGCTCTGAAAGCAATTTGGAAAGCTGCTCCAGAGAGAGTGACTGTGTAAAGTCCCCAGGAGCCAGGCCAGGAGCGAGGGAAAGTTTCTGGGGTTTAGATCATGGTCCCTCCAGCCTCTAACCCTGAAAAAAACCCCAAATTCATCCAAAGCACTTCTTGATTGTCATCTGCGGTGCACACGAGTCAAAAAAAACCCATCACAACGAATACAATAATTTTTACAAAGCTTCCAAGCTGCATTTGATAAGAAATCAAAGTATTCTCCAGTCCAACAGGTGCACGGGACACAGAGGCCATGAGTGCAGCGTTTTTGTCTGAGGCTGCAAGGGCCATCCTTCACCTCGGGCAAGGGAATGACTATGAACTTTATCGAGAAATCACTGCTTTGCACGGACTTCTCAGCAATACGTACCACACTTGCATTGAAAATATGATTATGTTTCTATACGCATGATGTCTACAAGATTCCAGAACCCTACTGTCATGTAAGAGCCGGGTCAGTTTCTCTTACAAACTGGGCCGTCGTCAGGACTTAAGTATCTTCTGGAGAGATTCTTTCGTGGTGTAACGGCATATTTTGAAGTAGGATCCGAATGGAAATAGTGAATTCTGTGTATCCACTGGGAAAGCAGACCCACTGATGAAATATCTAAACACTTAATTATTGACTGGGCACTCACCACATGCCCAGGACTGCGCCCAGGAGCTCAGCTCTTTCCCATTTTCTTTCCCAAGGTTTCTTTTCCGCTCCTGTCCCCTGATTGCAGGCTCTCCCGCTGGGGTCTGTGGCTGTGAGGGCGGGGTGGCTGCAGGCCCCCCGAAACACTGTGCAGCATCTCTTGCGTGTATTTCTCCAGAGAAGACAGTCTGTACCATGCATCAGATTCTCCAAAGGGCCAGAGACCCCCTGCCCTAGATGACATTCCCTCGGCATTCAGAGCAGGGTAACCCTGCGTCATGACCCCATCAGGATCTCAGTAACCACATTCACCATCTTTCTGTGTTTTTCCCAGAGTGGTTAGTGACATCCCAAATCAGGCCATGCTGGTGAGAAGCCTCAGAGCCCTCTGACCCTTCACTGTCCCTAAACCCAGCCTCCAATTATTCCCCACATGTTGTGGTCTGCAAGCCCTGAAAGTTCATTGTTTTTGTTTTGGGTTTCTTTTTTTTTTTTTTGGCTTCACCACGCAGCATGCATGCAGAATCTTAGTTCCTCCCCCAGGGATTGAACCCGCACTCCCTGCAGTGGAAGCACAGAGTCTTAATCCCTGGGCCGCCAGGGAAGTCCCTGAAAGATCGTTCTTATCTCTTCCTTCCCTCTGCCACGGGCAACTCTGGCCTCGCCCGTTTCAGTAGCTTCCGAATTGGTCTCTGGCTGGGGGTTTTGCTTCAACCATCCTCTGCACCAGCCCTCTGCACAGACCCCTTCAGCGGCTCAGGGTTCCTTGTGCGGGCTCACTGATCTCATGGCCTCACCCGCTCACCTAGCCACACGGGGCAGCCTGCATCCCTGGCTTCCCTCCCATCTCCCAGGTGTCTGCGTCCTCCCTGGCATTCTCCTTTTCTGTCCTGAATCTTCTCCCTCGAGAGAATAGGGCATCTGTGTCCCTTCATCTCCCGCACCTTCTCCTTCTCCTGCTCCCCTCCCACCTCGCTGGGTTCCTAACTTCAGGGCGTGCACGTTCCCCTGGATCACCAGCTCCTGGAGGGCAAGTCTCTGCCCCTGTGGTCAGTGCATCCCTGCAGGAGGACAGCCCTGGCACCGCTCGGCCAACAGAAACCTTTGCTGATGGGAACTGGAGGAGTTACAGAGTGCTGTGGGGCAATGAGCCAGCCCAAGGGAGGTGGAAAACCCTGTTAACCACACGTGTGGACCTAGACTCCCCGGCTCCTCCCCAGCTGACCTCCTCTGATAGTCCTTATCTGCTGGTGAAGGACCCCACCCGGCCTGCTGGGCCCAGCGGGGAAACAGCCTTAACTCTTCCCACGCCAAGCCTGGGGCTCGTTCCACCTATGAGCGTCTCCAGAAACCGTTCACGTCCCTCCTAAGTCACAGGGACCTCGGAACTGGTCTCCCTGCCTCTGGCTTTACTCCTTCCCTGCCCACGGGCACACGTCACCCAGAGTCCACTTTGTAGAACCCGGATTCACCACGTCACCTCCACCTTAAACCCCTTCCCCGCCTTCCAGCCCTTACAGGGCCTGCCTTGTCCTCTTGTCTCTCTCCTCCCTGGAGCTCCCACACTGTCCCCTCTGGTCCTGCTTTTCCCTCCGCCTGAACACCTACCCCTGATTCCATAGCAGGGCTCTTTCCTGTGTCTCCACATCACCTCTTAGGGAAACGTCCTGATCTCCCCTAGGACAGGGTACTATGTGCGGGTATTGCCCACCATACTGCAGGTTTCTAGAGGGCGGGGATAGGTCACAAGTGTTCCCTCGGCCCCAAGCCTGGCTGTGGGTAAAAGCTCAGCAAGTGAAATGACCTATCTGGGCGGTTATCTGATGCACATCGGCTGCGCAAAGGTGGTGGCCCTGGCTGCCTCGCTGCCCCGCGGGGCCCGGGTACGGACACCAGAGCCGGCTGAGCCCAGGGCTCAAACAAAAGGAGGCAGAGTGAGCCCTCGGTCCGTCCCGGCGGCGGCACTTGGGAGCGGAACCGCCGCTTCACTCAGAGAGTGAGTGGGACGCGCACCGTGGGAACGGCCGACGGCCCGCGGGCTGGAAGCGGTGACCGCAGAGCCCGAGACGGCGCAGACCTCTGGCGGCGGGCTCCGCAGGGCCAGGGGCGGGCGGGAGGCGGGGGCCGGCGCTGGGGCCGCGCCCTCCCGGCCACTCCCCGGGGCGAGCGGCGGCGGCGACCAGGGCGGCTCCCACACGCGCTGCGCCCGCGCCCGGCTGCCGGGGTTCCCGCGCGCCCCATGTCCTCCGCGCCGCTGCGCTCGCCCGCCCTGCGGCCCCACAGGATGAAGAAGGACGAGTCGTTCCTGGGCAAGCTGGGCGGCACGCTGGCGAGGAAGAAGAAGGCCAAGGAGGGTGAGTGCGCCGGCCGCAGGCCTCCTGCCGCGCACGCGCCGCGCCCCGCCCCGCGGGCCCAGGCGGGTGGCCGACCGCGCCCGCGCCCGCGCGCTTGCCGCCCCGAGTCCCGCCGGGACCCGACTGAGTGGCAGCCGGGACCACGCGGCTCGAGACCCGCCCGGCCCGCGCAGCGCGCAGCCGTGACCTTCGGGACAGCCCATGACCCTCGCTCGTTCCTCCTCCGAGACCTTTAAACGCCGGCCGGGAACCAGCCGCGAGCCTGGCCACCTCCCTTCCCCGGCGGCTCGTCGAGCCCCTTTGGGGCTCCCGGTGCCATCTAAACGCGCATCGTCAGCTCCTGCTGAGCAAATGTGGGGCGAGTCCCCGGTTCGCGGAGGACAGGCCCGTGCCCACCGCCGTCTGAGTCGCCGTTTCTTGAGCCCCCTTCCCCGCCCAGCTCGTTCAACCCTTGTGGCCGCTCGCTCTGTGAGCATTTATTGGGCACCAGCGCTGAGCGGGCAAGGCCCGGGGCCCGCTGGTGTTCGTGGTGTGGTGCTCTGCCCGGGATGCGGCCCCAGCCCCGGGGAGGGGAGGAAGGAAAGGGATGCCGAGCGGGCAGGCCGGAGGCTGCGAGGCCCACCGGCAAGGACTACGGAGCCCCCTCCATTTTTGACTCCACGTGTCCACGAAAATGATTCTCAAAAACTTCCTACCACCTCTTACCTTTTAAAAGTTTTCTTAGAGTTGTGAGGGATGTGACTTCCGGCATCTAGATTGTGTTCTTTAAATCCGGCTGTTTCCTGGGCCTCTCCCAGGGCCGCATTACTGAATTTTTCCTTTGTTCTGGCCCAGAGATTCCTCCCCTGGGCCAGATTCCCTGTGGGTAAGAGGGTGTTATACTGCGGTGGCTGTGAACAGGCTGGTGGGAGCTGGCCTCAGGCAGGACATTAGACAAGAGAGGATCCGGAGTCAGGGGTGTGCAGTGAGTTCCTTAAACCATGGGTCCTCAACACCCGGGCCGCGGACTGGTACCGGTCCCCGGCCTGTTAGGAACTGGGCCTGGGCCCAGGGCTCAAACGTGTAGAACAAAAGGCAGAGTGAGCCCTCGGTCCGTCCCGGCGGCGGCACTTCATCAGCCTCTCCCCGTCGCTCGCATTAGCGTGTGAACCATCCCTTCCCCCTCCCCGCGTCCGCGGAAAAATTGTCTTCCACGAAACCGGTCACTGGTGCCAAAACGTTTGGGGACCGATGCCTTGAACCACCTGAGCCTGACCTGTGCTTTAGAAAGTCTTCCTGTACCTGGAGGATGAGTGTACCCCCCAGGGACGTGTGTACCCCAAGGACATACTTGCGAGGCACACGTGTCCCCGTATTAATTTCTCCCACTGAGGTGTGTATTCCTAGGGATACCCGTGATGCTTTACCTCTAGGGATGTGTGTACTCCCACACACTTTCCACCCAGGGATTTGTGTGTGTGTGTGTGTTTGGGGGGAGGGGTGCCTATGCATTTCCCACCAGGGATGCTTTTACCAAATTAGATGATTCAGTTCCATGAGGGCAGGGCCTTTCACCTTTAGTTTATCAGTGAAAAAATGTTGCCTGCCATATCGGTAAACAAAGGATGTTGCAGCCTTTGAGCCCCTACAACCATCCCAGAAGGTGAACCCTGAGGAAATTCAGGGTGGAAACAAGAACTGCTAAGCCCTCAGGCACTGCAGCGCCCCCCCCCCCCCCCCCCCGCATCCCGAGGGGACTCAGGATGAGAGCACAGGATGCTGGGGCCCCAGGTAGCTGAGGTGCACATCAAAGGAATGATTTCAATGAGCCCAGACCCTTGCATCTTCCCATACACAGAAAAGTGCTAAATTCCTTGAGATATCTGGTTTTCTTTAGTTAGTCGTAATCTTTTGATGCTCCGATTACCTGGTCTTTGTTGCGAAAACCTGCTACATATCTTGGTTCCTCCTTTGCCTCTTTGGAGCGGTCCCTCAGAGCTATCTGAGATGCTGTGTCCCGGGCTTCAGTCCTCAGTTTTGTCCACCGAATAAAACATAATTCTCAACTTGCAGGTTGTACAGTTTTTTCAGTCAACAAGTTGTTCCAAGCAAATGAGCCCCTCCTCTCTGAAACCTGACGTTTAGGATCCAAACTGGCTTGTGTTAATCTCTTTCAAGTCACACCTCCGAAAAGATGGTAAATGGCCTTCACCCTTCCCTCGACCATTCCAGCTGCCTCTCTGATGTGCGGTCTCACTTGTAGTCCTCATCGCCCTCACCAAAGTCATTTCAGTTCCTCTTTACACCTTACGACAATTATAAACACAAATGTCAGACTCTTTCCAGTTCATTCATTGCCTGCTGTGAGACCCTAGGAGGAAAAGATAGATAAGGCCCTCGCTTTCATGGAACAGGGAATCAGTCGTAATAAATAAATAAAGCAGACCAATCATGCTGTAATAATATGTGCTGGGAGGAAGATGTAACAGTGCAATCACACGGATGCCCACGGAAGGCCTCAAAGCAGGTGGTGTTTGGGTTGAGACCTGAAGCAACCAGGAAAGCAATCTCTCACAGAATAGCAAGTCATCAGAATGCCCCGGAGATGACAGCTTTTTATAGGTGACATTTAATGTGCTCTTGAAATACGAAGAGCACATTCCTGAACTCATGGACCGGCCCCAAGCTCCAAAGCGACGTGCTTGCCCTTGCCTTCATGAGCTAGCCAACGCCTAGAAAGTCGAGGGCCAGTCTGCTTTAATTTAAGTAGAATTTAACAAGAATCACAATAGTCAGAGTCATCCTGTGATGAATGAAATAGGCACAGAAACAGCAGGAGAGAGATGCTTCCATAGTACAGCGCCCTCGCTAGTGAAAGCCCCGAGCCCTAACCACTGGACCGCCAGGGAAGTCCCAGCTGTTGTTGCTTTGGTGTGAGTCAGCTGGGTCCCCTGCCTCGTTTCTCAAGATTGGGGTGCCTGGCACCCTCAGGGGTCCCCCCATACAAACAGAAGGTCACAAACACGAATTGGGCTCACACGCAAGAATCCAGGGAGGACTGTACTGGCCTTGGAAGGGCTCGGTGGCTTCTGTCTGGTCTTGTGGGAAGTGGGGAAGGAGTCAGGAGCGGGAGGCCGAGGTGTGAAGGCTGGAGAATGAGGTCCTCAGTGATTGAGAATTGCCAGTATCCCTGCGGGCCCGTTGCCTTGGCAACCTGCCCTCCCTGCCATTCATGTGGTTCACAGCTGGAGCAGTTCCTGGCCCAGCTCGGGCCCCTGTGGGGAGGCGCTCATTTGCCTGCCAGGGACCCATCAGACGAGGAGGCTTCGAGGTGTGCCGGGCGCTGCCAGCTGCGCAGTGGGTTTCGTTTCCTTTTTGTTAGAAAGTTCACGGTGAACTCAGGAGCGTGGGTGGGGGTCGGGGGAGGATGCTGGGACGAGGTCGGCATTGCCGAGAAGTTAGAGATCTGGGGGCGCCGGGGACATTCGCCCCCTCCCGGGTCGGCAGAACTTGTGGCTGTGAGAGGCACGGAGGGACGCGTTGGGGTGAATGTCCTGTCACCTTCCAGGGGAGGTCATGTTAGGAAATGTGTCCTGAGGTTTGGAGGAACCCATGCAGGAAGTGCCCGTGGACTAACGCTGATGTCCTATGGTAGGGAACCAAGTCGTGTCATGTGTCGGCCCGGTTTAGAAAACGGAACTGTGACGAACTGTGGGGTGTTGGGAAGAGTGGCAAGGAACACTTAAAAAACCCCAAAGCTCCCCTTAGGAGGCCTGGGGACTGTTAAGAGCCACTCATTAAAGTGGTTCGGTTTTACTGGAGCTGCATAGAGCAGGCGCAGAGGAAAACTCCCCACGAGGGCCCCCTGGTGGCCACGGGTGACAGCCGCACAGGTCCAGCGGGCCAGGAGGGGGGGCGAGGGGGCGCCCCAGGGACGGATGCCCCAGCTGCTGTGTGAAGTCCTTAGAGGCGGGCGGCCAGCTCTGGGACGGGGAGGCCCTGGATGGAGGGGCGGGATGGGGTCCACTCCACCCATTTGTATGAGAGGCCCCTGCCTGCCCTTGGCCTCCGCCCTCTGCCCAGACACCAGTGACCGGCGCCGGGCTGCACGGCGCCAAACCTGCCGCAGCCGAGCCTGGAGGCTCTGTCCCTCCCGCTTTTCCGAGGAAAGCAAGCATTAAGGACGTTCCTGTTCCCTGATAGCTTGTTTTTGTTTTTGTTTTTGTGGTACGCGGGCCTCTCACTGTTGTGGGACGCGCAGGCTCAGCGGCCATGGCTCTCGGGCCCAGCCGCGCCGCGGCATGTGGGATCTTCCCGGACCGGGACACGAACCCGAGTCCCCTGCATCGGAAGGTGGACTCTCAAGCACTGCGCCACCAGGGAAGCCTTTTTAGTTTTTTTTGAATTTGATTTAATTTTATTTTTTTTACAGCAGGTTCTTGTTAGTTATCTATTTTATACATATTAGTGTATATATGTTAATCACAATCTCCCAGTTCATCCCCCCACCCTTTCCCCCCTTGATGTCCATAGCTTTTTTTTTTTTTTTGTAAATATATTTTTTAGAGCAGTTTTTGCTTCTCATTCCCTAATGACTTACAACGTGGAGTGTCTTTTTCTAGGCTCATGTGTCATCTGTGCCTCTTCTTTGGTGAAGTGTCTGTTCAGACCTTTGGCCCATTTTCTAATCAAGTTTGATTTCTTTTAGTTGAACTTTAGGACTTCTTGGCATATTTTGGATACAAAACCTTTGCCAGATGTGTCTTTGGCAAACACTTTCTCCCTCTCTGCAGCTTGTCTTCTGGTTCTCTTGACCCGGCTCGTCTTCTGAGCACTTGAGGCAGAAATGGAGGTAAATGAGCAAGGTATTGACTGAAACCTCATGAATTTTTTGGTGTCTAAAGAGACACCAGTGGGCTGCGACCTTGAACCGAGGGCTGAAGGTATTAAGTTTCTTGTGTGGGCTTTAAATAACTTCCAGGAGAGAATCTCAGTTTAAACCACAGTGTTAACCCCTGTGCGTTCCCTTCGGTTCTCCCCGTCCTCTCGAGCGATCAGCTGCGTAGATGCCGTGTTGTCCCCAAATACCATCCCACTTCAACACTGCTCTGTAATAAGAGTACCTGGACAGAGGTGCCTGCAAGGTGGGACTTTTCCCCTCATGTTATTATTTATTCATTTATCTATTTATAGGATAAAATATATCAGTATTTTTAAAAATTTTTATTGAAATATAGTTGATGTACCGTGTTGTGTTCGGTGCAGGCGTACAGCACAGTGACTCAGGTATTCCCCTCATTTTACAGTTGAGGAAACACAACCTTGCCCCGTAGCCACTTCATGGCAGTTTAAACCAGTGGTTCTCAGGTGGGGATGATTTTGCCCCCAGGGGACATTGCCAGTGTCTCATCTTGGCTGGGGTGGGGATGCTAGTGACATCTAGTGCCTGGAGGCCAGGAATGTTGGTAAACATCCCATAGCGCACTGGACAGCCACACACAATGTCTGATAACCGTGCCGAGGTGGGGAAACCTGGTGTTTCTTTCCTGAGGTGTCTCCAGAGCCAGGAGGAGGTTGACCAGCCTCAGGGCGTGGGGCAGCTCCTCGGGGCCCTCGACTGCCAGGGTCTGGAAATGCCCCCCAGAGCCTCCCCCGCCACCCCGTGAACCCGTTCTCCGCGCGGTGCCTGGGGCTCTCAACTCAGTTTCTCGAGGGGGAGAATCCGCACGGCTCCCCCGGACCGGGCACACTAGGCCGGGCACACATGGCTGGGGCAGCCGGTTCCAGGCAGGTGTGGTCCAAACATGGAGTCACCTGGTGAGTGGGGGTCCTGGGGGGAGATGCGATGTCCTTGGCAGACATCCCTCTCTGGAGATGGAGAGTGAGAAGAAATGGAAAACTTCCGTGAAGGTTCAAAGGAAGTGCAATCAAACCCTCCATAATTGCTTCAGCGCAACCTTGTAAATCAACTATACTCCAATAAAAATTAAAAAAAAAAGATAAAACATAATTGTTTCAAGTGGTAGATAGGAAGGAGAAGGTGAAGGCCCACTCGGCCCCGTCCCAGGACGGCAGAGGGAGGAGGTGCCCGTGAGCTCCGAAGACCTAAGGACACAGGGAAAAGAATCTTTGCCTGGCAGGCTGAGGGCTGGTGGCAGGCGGTGACCTGGGCCAGGCCTGTCCTTAGGAGCCTGT